>NW_013668531.1:123162-137384 GCF_000517525.1 Limulus polyphemus | reverse complement strand
GTTAAATTATAACGACCCAACGGCTGAAACGGCGAGCATGTTTGGTGGGACGGAGATTCGAACCCGCGACCCTCAGATTGTGAGTCAAGCGCCCAAACCATCTGGCCATGAGCTGTTTGTGTTGTGCCTATCACGGGTATCGAAACCCAGTTTTTTAGCTTTAGAAGCCTTCAGACTCACAGCTTAGCCATCGGGGGGTGGGGGGGGGCAAATAAACATGAAAATCAGCGTTGAACAAGTAATCTTTTTGATCAATCCGACGTACTCCGAATAACGCGCAAAAACTATTTTATATTACAAAGAAAACGTATTCTACTCGGTACGTTTGTTTGTTTGCGAAATTAAAAGAGTTTACCATAAGGGGAAAAACAACGTAGTTTTCGGTAGAACTTCTTTCGCTCGGAAACTTTGATTGTTAAAAGTTCTATTGACAGTCTTGCTTTTTATAATAATTTGTTTTACTGCGTATTTGAAAGACATCTGTCGAGCTTTAGAAAAGAACTATTTTTAACAAAAGGCATCACAATGTTCACAACGGTTTCAAACGGATTAATAAAATTTGTGTGCATGACATTTACCAATTTATTTGCCAAATCCTGTAAACCTTTGCAGACACGAGGTTAAACATTTAGGATAGAAAATTGTAGGCATGATGGGCTTTTTTGTGGCCTCGGTTACCATAGGAACACTGCAAAGCGCCTGTTTAGTTTCTCAAACTCCTCGGGATGAAGCCCACAATGACGTCTAGCTAACCTTTTAGTTCTCTGAATATTCTTAAAACGCATCAGGAAGTTGTTTTTGTGTTTCAAAGTTTTTGTTTTCTCTAATTCTTCTTAAAAAGCCTAAAATATATGAAGAAAAATTAACAAAAAAGCTTTGATGTCGAAAACGCCTCATAATCCACACAGAAATACACATTACTTTAAAAGATTCCATACAGGAATACACATTACTTTATAAGATTCCACAAAGAAATACACATTACTTTATAAGATTCCATACAGAAATACGCATTACTTTATAAGATTCCATACAAAAATACACATTACTTTATAAGATTCGATACAGAAATACGCATTACTTTATAAGATTCCATATTCCACATTACTTTATAAGATTCCACACAAAAATACACATTACTTTATAAGATTCCACACAGAAATAGACATTACTTTATAAGATTCCACACAGAAATACACATTACTTTATAAGATTCCACACAGAAATACGCATTACTTTATAAGATTCCAGACAGAAATACACATTACCTTATAAGATTCCATACAAAAATACACATTACTTTATACGATTCCATACAGAAATACACATTACTTTATAAGATTCCATACAGAAATACGCATTACTTTATATGATTCCATACAAAAATACACATTACTTTATACGATTCCATACAGAAATACACATTACTTTATAAGATTCCATACAGAAATACGCATTACTTTATAAGATTCCATACAAAAATACACATTACTTTATACGATTCCATACAGAAATACACATTACTTTATATGATTCCATACAAAAAGTAATGTGTATTTCTGTATGGAATCTTATGAAATACACATTACTTTATAAGACTCCACACAGAAATACACATTACTTTATAAGATTCCATACAGAAATACACATTATTTTATAAGATTCCATACAGAAATACACATTACTTTATAAGATTCCATACAAAAATACACATTACTTTATAAGATTCCATACAAAAATACTTTATAAGAATCCATATGGAAATACATATTACTTTATAAGAATCTACACAGTAATACACATTACTATATAATAATTTATACAGGAACACACACTATATAAGAATCCATACAAGAATACACATTACTTTATAAGAATCCATACGGAAATACACATTACTTTATAAGAATTTATACAGAAATACACATTACTTTATAAGAATGTATACACAAATACATAATACTTTATAAGAATCCGTACAGAAACACATATAACGTTACTAATTATAGCATTTAATTTTCTAATAGTACGAAAAAAAAATTGTAACGTCGTTTTGAAATTAGATAGGGTCTCCCATTCAAAAGAAAAGTGTTCATAAAAGAGCATATGTAATATTTAATTGTCCCTTTGATATCCTCGTTGTTACTTAATTACGCTAAAAAGAACTTATAGTGTTCGTTTCAGTTTATGGTATGTATTAACACTACATTGGTAGCAAAATAACACTGAAGAGCTGCTCGACAAATCCAACGAAACGTTTGTGTTGGATAATGAGATACTGTAATTGTTCAATTTCCAAACTTATTCAAACAGACCGCTCATCAGATATAGGATATCAAATGTTTTTGGCGATAAAGCTCATTCTGAACCTTTATGTTGGAATGGTTGGTAAATCCAATGAAGTTATATGACTGTTTACAGAGACACCAGAGTAGATAGCGCCCATAAAAAACAGCAGATACACCTCAGGTTGCTATATTTTCCATGCTACATGTTTTGAGTAATGCTTGAAAAATTACTAAACAAATTCAACAGTAATCAGGGAATCTCAATTTGAAAAGAGTTTAGAAAGACCGATTAATTCTTCTTCATTTTTAATAGCGCAAAAGAAATTATTTGCGGAAGAATATGAACCTTAAATAAAGAAACTTCTGGAACACTCCAAAAACAAAATACTCATTAAGGTCAGTTAGTAACTTAAGAAGCTGAGTCATCCCTTTAATATGTAATCAAAATAGTTCTTGAATTTAGAAAACTAAAAAGAACTTTTGGGTAACATATAAAAATGTTTTGGAAATATTAAACTAGTAGACTGGAAGAAGAATCATGTACGTCAAAACTGTAGACGCTGCGTGACCACGTGCAGAACTACTTTTGGCTTAAACTGTATCACGGGCCAGAATGTACTTTAAACAAACATGAAGACTGGAAGAAGAATCATGTACGTCAAACTGTAGACGCTGCGTGACCACGTGCAGAACTACTTTTGGCTTAAACTGTATCACGGGCCAGAATGTACTTTAAACAAACATGAACATAAAACTTTATAAACAAAAAACTCTGTTGAAAACTTTCTTCGGTACTAATACTTTAAAACATTGGTACTTTACAATATTAAATGAACAGTATTCTAACGATAACTAGAAGAATGAGAAACAATATGTGAACGAGTGTAACTAGAAAGACACGAGGTAATCCGGGTATACGAATAACCATTAATGAACAAGATATCCATGAAAACTTAGATAGGTATCATTTTAATAAGTCTTAGTCTTTCACTAAGCCAACAGTGACAGGCATACTTTACCGGTGAATTCAGACTAATATTTGTACGTCAATCAGTAATGGCGACTAACTTCTTGAACTCTCTTTCTTTCTTTCCCAAACAGATTTCAGGATATATCTGGGTTCTTCTAATTGAACAGTTGATATATTGAGATAAAACATGAATTGTATTGAATGAAGCAGCGGTTGATTTCTTTCTTTAAAGCATAAGTTATTTTTATCACTATATAGCATAGATAATTATACTTATCTTAAAGTTGCTTGCCTTTTTCTGGTGTAATATAAACTCTCGTGACAGGCTTATGTGGAGATCAATAAAATACATCACTGGATAATTTATCTGTTCATAAGCAGTTACGATAGACGAAAAGCAAGTGCGTTTTGTCTAAGTTACCTTCCACCAAGAGAAAAGAAATGCAAGCAATACGATGATGGTCAGTATAACGCATCCTGGATTCAGATGTTTTTAGAGTAGCTGAAAGTAAAACGAATCATTACGTATTCATATATTCTAATAAATGTATTCAAATGATTATAGATAAACATGCGAATCTTCTGTTGCATTTGCTAACAGCAACAACGTAAGGCTTAAAAAGTAAGTGTCGCTCTTCAAGAGCATTAGGGGGAACAACTTGATGTGTCTGTTTTGTTGTTCTTTTCGTGCTCTTTCCTAGGATCACTGGCCGCTCCAAGGAAACCATTATATATCTGAATGCTGTGCTGCGAGATTGGGGATCGTCACCAAACTTACGTTTGTGTTTATTATTTATTTAGCTTGCTTCTCTGCCTCCTGATCCCATCTTATAAAGTTGAAATCCTATATTTACGGAGTGTTTTTAATCCTTACTGGATATTCGAAATCCATCCATTACAACCGCTAAATGTAGTTACGATTCAGAAAAAAATCATAAAACGTAACTTTCAAAACATGTGCCAAAAAATTTGGTAAAGTTAGCCCACTTGATGCGTCATGCACCTTATAAGACCGTCAGAAATCACAACTAGAACGATATAATACTTGTTTGTTTGTTGTAAAGCACAAAGCTAACAATGGGTTATCTTGTGCTCTGCTCAACATGGGTATCGAAACTGGATGTTTAGCTTTATAAGTTCACTAACTTATTGCTGGGCCACCGAGGGGGGGGGGTATAATATAATAAGTGCATGGAAGAATTGATTATAAATTTACAGTTTGTTTATTTTTTTGTTTACTTAAGAATCAAATACACAAACTTTTCTAGAAAAGAAACAAAATGAAGTCTTTAAATCTCCACTATGTGATATCCCAGTAATTGTACTGTTATTCTCCACTTAACTCCCTAATGCCAAACCTAAAACAATTTGGTTTTATTTTTACATCGAAATTATAGACATTTACGTGCATAGTATATGTTGTTCTACTAGTTCACTTGACCATTAATAGTGTAAAAAAAGATAAAGCATGCTCTACAGTATAGATTCTAATAAAATTACGTTTAATAGCACATTATTTGTTCGAAATACAATAAATAACACAGCTGGTTAGTTTTTACTTTCGGGGAAAATATATAATCTATTTAATACTCTAAGTTGGTGTTTCTAAAACTTTTTTTTGCTGGTGGCTCCCTTTTGAGTTTGATTTATGTCTGTAGCCCCCACCCTTCGTAGACGCTGTTACTTAGGAAAAAAAGTTATTTTATTTCCAGACTGTTGATTTATAATATATTTATAATATTATAATATTATTTTTTACAATATTGTACTGTTTTTAAATATTTTGTTTATGACATATTGTTTACTTATCTTTTACTTATGCTCTTGAGAATCAGTCGAAAACATTCACAGATACCAGACAAAAATTTTGATTGTTATTCGAGTACTAGTCGTGTCTGGTAACTTGACTTCTGAGCTGTGGGGAATACGGACGGAAGGGAACCTTTGATTCAATTTTGAATTTTAAATATTTTATTCGGGGAGTGAAGTTCGGTGGCTTACTCAGAATTTACTGTGGCCCCCTAATTTTCCGTCATTCACGTGTGGTCCCTTAGAAACATGGCGTGGCCCCCTGGGGGGCCATATGGCCAACGTTGAGAACCACTGCTCTAGATTACTTCTATTTTTCTATTTTAGAATTGATTAACTTCATTAGTTGTAAAGATGCCAATCAAAAATAATAATACAGTTTTCAACTTTTGAAAACAAGACTAGAAAAAAAACTATCGTCTTATAATACACTGTGTTCAAATTTTGAATTTATCCGGATAGGTAGATGGACATTTTTATTGAAAACAACCATACCAGTGTTAAAAGTTTGACAAAGAAAAGCATTTTAATTCACCAATAAAACTAAATTAACACATTCCGCAACCAAATATTAAAGTTACACTAATTTTTACAGCTATATTCAACCATAGGATTTACACTACTTCTTTAAACTATATTCAACCACAGGATCTACACTACTCCTTTCAACTATATTCAACCATAGGTAGAAAAATATTTGTGTATGCGTGAATATATTGCATTATAGAAGAAGAAGTATTTCATTTATGTCACTCGTTTCATTATCTTTAGCTAATGGTATTATGACATTTTATCTCGTATAAAATTGTACATCATTGCATTTCCTTCCAACCTGTAAAACTGTAAATGTTTCGGCTGTCATCGGTCGTCTACCAACTAAGGATTATAAAACGTTCTGTCTATCAGGTAAAACTACATACGCGCATTATATAGAAATATAGAAAAACAATTGTGTCTAATCCTTGCTCCATCTGGCAGTAATCCTGCTGCCACTGTCAGCAGTCTATACACACTTACAGTGAATACGAACCTATATTGTGATCCTTACTGGAAAATATAGCCTGGAGCTTCCAGAACATTTCAAAAAGCAGAGTTCAGCCAGGCTAGTGAAACGTAAACAGTAAACAATAAGTGGGAATGTATTGGAAACTAGGCTTTTAATATTATTAAACATTCTCGCCTAAGATTTGACACCATCAACATCTAATAAAGAAAGATGAACTCTCAAAGATACCAAGTTACTTCAACAACTTAATGCATGTGAACAAAATAAAGAAAGGGAAGTTTGCTTGTTTTCGAATACTCTCACTAAGCTACACAATGGACTATCCGTGCTCTGCCCACCACGGGTATCGAAAGCCGGTTTCTAGCGTTGTAAGTCCACTGACATACCGCTGTGCTACTGGGGGCTTGTACTAAGCTACGCAAAGGTTACTATGCCAGGCGTCTCTAATTTGGAACTTATAGACTGGAGTAAAGGCAGCTAGACAACAACCCTTTGACAGTTACACTTATAATGCATCCGTGGCTCCAGTGTGTGGAGCGCGATTTTGTTGTACATGTCTTTCGTTGCGGTAACGAAACGCAAAAAATGGAACTGCAGATCCATAGATCAGCACACGACGTCATGCTAGCCTCAAAAAGAATAAGAAAGTGACAATGGTGAAATAATAATAATGGCTAATGCGGTAGCTAACTATATTAACTCGTGTAATCACTAAAAAATCTTCAATCAGTGAAAACCTTCCCTCCAATACGACACTGTAAGAAAGTTGTAGGTTATCTCTTTCAACCTGGCGCCATATGTCTACATGATTAGCTAACCCATACATTTTTCTTGATTAATTTACCAAAATTAAGCACGTCGTATAGTTTCCATGTATATAATTCACTTACAATATTTATAGCAGGTAGGAGCCAACATTAAGAGCGAGGAAGAAGATGATGCGACTGAAACGCCATCTAGCGAAACTATAGAAAAACAAAATGCGAATGAAGGCGCCTCGGATGGTATGTAATCAAAATGTAAAGTATATAGTATTATAAAAAAAAAGATATATTTATGTAATAGTTCAAAAACCCTTATACAGACTTTTGTGATATTAAATTCTCAACTACAAAAACAAAGACATAGATTCATTACAGACTATATTTTTAATACACTAGTACAAATATTAAATATTCAATAGTAAAACTGTCAGATATTATTTACTTGTAATTACTTATTAAACATATTGTGGTATCATATACTCTATAGACAAAAATTGAAACGAAAGTATGACTTGTTTGCTTTTAAGACACTGCTGTGAAGTAGGTTTGTTAGCCTTGAATCTTCTATGAGCACAATTAGCGTAGAGTTTTGAGGTACACAACGTTTCGGTTTCTGTTCTAGGCATTCATCCGGTTTTGAAAAAGGCCTCAGCAAAGAAAGTGAAACGTCACGTAACTTAAAACTATACAAAGGTACTGTACATAGAAGATTCATGACCAATATATTTAAAATATCTGAGGTGATGTTTTCATTATATTGCAGCTGGAAATCAAAACGAAACTCATAGAGTACTGTCAGAGCCCTCTGTTGGAGAATCAAATATCGCCACACACAGCGGAATGAATTGTGAAAAGAAAGAAAACGAAAATTCTGTTTGGTCTGGAGCAGAACCAATCAATATGGTCAGAAGTTCCGGTTCCATGACCTATGCTGCTTCTGGATATCCAGCTGACCACTCATACGATCGGATCTTGGTATGGACTTAATTTTATTTACTTCATATTGTATCTTCAATGTCATTTGTAACAGTATATAACTGTGATAACGAAACCTTCTATCTCTCTGTTTTCCTGAAACTTTCTTTGTATGTGCTTATCAAGTTTGTAACGTAAATATACATTTTCGACAAAGTATGTTCACTGTCGTAAAATACTTTCAAAACTAGCAAACATTTGACTCTGTGTGAATGTGTGGCTTACACTTATGTACAAACATATAAATATCTTTTAAACAACATTGTACTTTTGTAATACGTTTGCATACCTGTTTTCAAGCAATATTCCAGAAATACGAGATGAATGTTTGCTAACAATATATTTAAATAAGACTTGAGAAGAACACGCTTTTATCGTAACATTTAGGCCTTTTAGTTAAACAGATTTGTTTAAAAACTATTACAACCCTCTATTGCACCATACGTTGTAAAAATGTTTTCTTTGAATTCATTACTTAAATAGGTGTATATTGCACACAAAAATAAGGTTTTGTGAAACACATTTTGTCATAGAAGTAAAAATGTTCAATTGAGGATTTTTATTTGTTTTTTCTTAAGTGCAATACTACATAATGGGCTATCTGTGCAGTGTCCATCACGTGTATCGTAACCCAGTATTTCGTGTTATATGTCATCTGACTTGCCGCTGAGCCACTGGAAAGCTCAACTAAGGAACCAACGAAAATAATTCCATGGTTTATTTGGATTGTTACCTGAAAGTAAAGAATTCAGCTATAAAATGAAGCATTTGTATGTTTATTCAGCAAAAAAAAGAAAGATAGATTTGTTATGTGTACGTTATAATATGCAATATAGGGTTAAAACACAGCTATCATAATGGTTCTTTGTATGTTTATTCAGCAAAAAAAAATAGATTTGTTATGTGTACGTTATAATATGCAATATAGGGTTAAAACACAGCTATCATAATGGTTCTATGTATGTTTATTCAGCAAAAAAAAAGATAGATCTGTCATGTGTACGTTACGATATGCAGTATAGGGTTAAAACACAGCTATCATAATGGTTCTCTCGTAAGAGCTGTATATGTGTATATCATTCCCCCAGTGCTCGAATTTACTCTCGCTCCAGAGCATAGACTTAAATTGAAATATATGGTATTCTGCCTTATAATCTCGTTATTTTACATTTCTGAGACGTTTTTTATTACTATTGGATGTTATACTTGTTTAACTCTCAAAGAAGTGGGTCTTAACTGTCAAATATAACCAATTAAATGTCCAAAGGAGACAAGCGATGTAAATGTGCGCTAGAAGCAAATATATTTATTTTCTAGTAACAAAACATTGACATTAAGTTTGTGAAATTTGATATCGTTTATTTGAAAGTAATCTTCAGTGACGTTCTAGTAGATAAGCCACATTCAACTTACATTGAACAGTATTACAGAAGGCTTGAAGGAAGCCTGGCGACGAGAATAATTCATCTACGATAGTACCACATCTCCTAAGGTCAAAAATTTTGACTAAGCTTTTTATGCGTGATCAGTAAAACGCTGTCCATGAATAATCATGAAAATGGTAGGACGTTTATTGACATCCTCCCCCCATCTCCAAACATCTCCATGGGGCCACGCCATGTTTTACGGGGCAACACGTTAATGACGGAAAATTAGGAGGCCACAGTAAATTCTTCACTGCCCGAATAAATATTTAAAACTTAAAATTGAATCAAAGGTTCCCTTCTTCCCGTATCCCCACAACTCAGAAGTCAAGTTACCAGACGCGACTAGTATTCGAGTAACAATCAAAATTCCGGATTGGGTGGTGGATCCATTTGGGGTGAATGCGGTTGATGTTGACATCACATTACAAAAATTTCTCATCGAACTGCAGAGTGATATAACAGCCCAAGCTAGATTCAAATGTGACAAACATTATCTCTGGATAAGTAGTGAAATAGCTAATAAGTTTCCACAGCTCTGGGAGAAGGCAAAGTTGCATTTTATCACTTTTCCCACATCTTATCTGGCTGAATCTGGTTTTAGTCGAGTGACTTATTTGCTATCAAAAATACGTAACCGTCTTGATGTTGTGAAGAGAGGTGATCTTCGCTAATTCACTGACCACACTTCAACCGGACATTCAAAAACTTTCAAGTGTTCATCAGGCCCAAGGATCACACTGAATAAAATGTCAATGATCAACAGAATATTTTTTTGTGTAATTAAATAGTATGTTATAAACAAAATATTTAAAACCAATACAATATTGTAAAAATAATATTATAAATATGTTATAAATCAACAGTCTGGAAATAAAGTAACTTTTTTCCTAAGTAATAGCGTCTACGAAGGGTGGGGCCACGGAGATAAATCAAACTCAAAAGGGAGCCACGAGCAAAAAAAGGTTGAGAAACACTGATCTAGACATTGTGTGCTTTTAAACTTTATTTAGCTTTTATGTTTTTCTATGTTAGTTTGTGAAATTTCTCAGGGTAAGATATTTAAGACAAACTTATGGTATGTATGATTAGCTTAACGTTTTAAAGAAAACTTTCAATTAAAGTTATTTTTCCATTAGATGCTTTGGCACAGAAATGTATTGTATAAGCTACAAATCATTTCTGATAACAATTATCTATAGACAACGCCAACAGATGGCGCCAGATAACACGACCCACAAAGAAAGTTAATGACGAAATGAAAGTGATATGTGAAACATCATGCGTATGACGATTGTCCATAATCAACTTATGGATAGCGCAAATCAAAAATAAATGTGAAGGACTTGACCAACGACGAATTGAAATGAAACGATATGAAGTTGAGATTAAATTTCTAATATTACGTTTTCTATATCTGCCAATACTGTGATACGTTACTGGTTAAGAACCATTACTATTAAAATAAGATTTTTAAATGTATACATTTACTCGCATTGTACTGGAAATTAATGTTATATGTTTAACTTTATTTTAACACAGAGTCCACGAAATGGCTCGGTTCCGCAGGAGACCACAACTGACGATACTTCGCTTATTACGAAAGATGAAGATGACGAGGATGATGACGAGGATTCGGATAAGATTGATATAAATAAATACGATCCTGATAGGTTGAAGGCCTTTAATGTAAGTTTTATAGGCCTTTTTTTAACTTCATAAATGACAACTGTAGACTAACTTTCAACTTTATGACAGCGATTCTATTTCGATACTAACATGCGGGTAATAACTGTAACTTAGTTTTTAGTCTTCTAGATAAACAGAAAATTTTTAACTTGTTTTTAACTTGCTACGTATATCAAAACTATAAATTAACTTTGAACGTCATTAAGATCCATAGAATGGCTTCAACTTTTATATGTAAATAACACTTACAGGCTGACTTCGATATAAATATCATAAAATTAGCTAAAAATTCGTCACACACCTTGTAGATTTGCATAGGGATTTCATGTAACTGTAAAACAGGATTCAAAATAAAATCTGAAACTTAAAATACATCCATAAACTTTATAATCCTTGTTTGAAAATATATATATATATAAAGTAATGCAAGTTGTATTGAAGGCGGTAAAACATCCTGGGGGACGTAAATCTGAGAAGTTAGAGCCCGGTAGAAGCGTGGAAATTTAATAAGTAAGATAGTCACAATGCTTGCTCACGTGAGATCTGCTGTATGTGAAGTCATTCAATAGGATTAGGTACTTGATAGTGTAACATTTAAAAAACTTTCAGGTCGGTTGAAGTGGCTGCTGAAGCTTGGCGAACACTCAGTTGTTAGGAATGTGTAAAATGATGTGAAGTAGTATGAATTAATTCATGGTGTCTTTACTGCATCTAATGTAACCACAATGTAGGAGGAGTGCATAGCATGTTGTCTGTATGAATTCTGAAAACATTATATATATATTTATACGTATAAAGTCAATCACCTCCAAGAATGCTTGGCATCGTTTCGTTTTGCTTGGTGTAGTACCTCTCAGTGCTGGAAACTTGAAGACCAGTAGCGAATTTTGTAAGGTGGTGAAATGTGGTTCACCCATTTTCAAAGTTTAACGGCTAAATATGTATTTGGAAGCAGGCCGAACGGTAGTTATCTCGTAACTGTTTTGGGATGGGGTCATTTTGGAGTGGGTTGAAGTCTGTGTATTGGGCATGGGATCTTTCGGTAAACTGTGTGCATATCTGAATGTCCATTGGTATTAAGAGATCTTAAATGAACACGTTCAAAGGGTCATGGTGGGTTTTTGGTCAGCAGGAAGATGTGTGGTTCCAATGAAATGTATACATGGTACAAAAGAATAATATCGTTGTTCTTGAATGACCAGCCTAATACCCGGATATTAACTGTGACCATTTAGAGAGGCTAATCCAAAAGTTTCGGTCACAGCCTTCTAGTCTTCAAGAACTATGTAAACAGTAAATGTACCAAATACCTGCTGGAATCTAGCTGAGAGTATAACTCGTACCTTAACAATGGTATTTGGTCAAGAACAGCGCTGTAGTATACTAGAATAGCGACCACTTGGACCCCCCCGTCCTCTTTCTTTCTACGTGTCTGGATACCTTAGCCAGGGCGGTGCTACAAGATCACTACGATCTCCCTCCTTCTTTTGGATTAGATGTCTGGATCCTTTAGCTAGGGTAGTAATGCTATATCTTACTAGACCTCCCCCCCCCCTCTTTTTCGGGTTACATATCTGAATTCTTAGACAGGGTAACTCTATTTTGCAATTCTTGGAAGTCATAAACAATTGAAATATAAGACTTTCTTTTCTTCGGTACGTGTCAGAATAGAAAGAATTCAGCACCAAGTGCGAATGTTTCTTTAACCAAGACACGCTGCTCACAATATGCCCCAAGGTTAAATACTACAGAAGAAGACGGGTCTACCTGTCGAAAGTTCTAGGATTTCACCGAGTTTTTATTATTAACGTCTGCAGATCGCCTTACTGTCACGTTTGAAATAAAAATACATTCTGTACAGTTGTGTCTTTCCAATATCGAAAATAATTTATCTTTCAAAAGTGACGCGACCGTTTAAAATGAACAGTTTACCCTCAAATAAAATGTTAGAATTCAAAAACTCAGTCAAGTGTATAAAAATATGTTGGTCGTTTCGTTATAAGAAAATTACAGCTATATTTTAAACTAACTACGAAGTTTTTTTTGTTGTTGTTGTTGTTGTTCTCTGAAGTCAAGTATATAAAAATATGTTGGTAGTTCCATTATAAAGACCAATAAAAAAGTACAGCTATATATATCGAACAAATGCACTTTAGTTTTAAACTAACTACGAAGTGATTTTGTTGTTGTTGTTCTCTGAAGTCAAGTGTATAAAAATATGTTGGTCTTTTGGTTATGAAAGCCACTAAAAAGGCTACAGCTATATAGATATATATATATATCCTACAAAATACACTCTAGTTTTAAACTAACTACGAAGTGATTTTGTTGTTCTCTGAACTGCCTTTACCTCTCTCAGCTTTCTTCTGAAGTTGATTACACAGGACTAACTTCTACAGAACTAATTATACTTTGTTTCTATTGTGAATGCGTGTGTTTAGTCGTACGTTATATCAAAACAATGTTATCCCGGAGAGACAGCATGGGAAGTCAACAAGGATAGAGAAATTAATTACAACGGAAATTTATGGATCTTTTTCTGCATATTTATTTGTTTGTTGTTAAGCAGAAAACTGCACAATGAGTTATCTGTGCTCTGCCCCCCCACATACATATCTAAAATATTATAATAATTTAACAATTGAAATTGGACGTAAACTCTTTTCCAGATGTTTGTTCGTCTGTTCGTGGATGAGAACCTAGACCGCATGGTGCCCATATCTCGACAACCGAAGGAGAAAATACAGGCTATCATCGAATCCTGTACTCGACAATTTCCAGAACTTTCCGAGAGAGCAAGAAAGAGAATCCGAACATATCTCAAGTCTTGCCGCAGAGCAAAGAGAACACGTGATCACAACGGACTGGAGTTGGTGAGTGAGAGCCAGAACTTGATTTCGTTTTCTCTTTTGAAAGTTATTTTATATTTACATTTTGGGAAATATTAGATTAACATTCCATTTAAGCTTTGACCTCTCACTAAATACGCACAATCTACAATATTTTCATTCGCTAAGGTGAGTAAAATTCAGGTTGACCATTTAAATTAACATAATTATGAACCTTATAGTAAACAAAAGTCCTTGTATTAGCTGTATCAGAACCCCACAGTTCTTTAATTTCTATAAATTCTCGAACCTCTTAGAATGGAAAAACCTTGCTTAATGTCGTTCAGTAAAACAAATGTAAACTCATCATCTACGAAATAGAACGTAGGATGAAAGTCAGTTCACGAACAGCTATGTATCTTTAATGCACTTAACTTATATTAAACATAGATACAAAGATCACAGTAAT
>NW_013668531.1:114273-122638 GCF_000517525.1 Limulus polyphemus | reverse complement strand
ACGGCTAAAAGGGCGAGCATGTTTGGTGGGACGGGGATTCGAACCCGCGACCCTCAGATTGCGAGTCGAGCGCCTTATCCACCTGGCCATGCCGGGCCCACCATTAAGATTTAAGACGGTTGTTTAATTTTGCTTTTGCATTTTTTTTTTTATTATTCCGCAAGTAAAATATACATTCTTATTACTATTTGTTTAGTAGTTAAAAAATATGCGGTTGTTACTATGGCACTCTGATGCTGCTAAGTTAAGCTGTTGTACTATGTTACCATGCAGGTTGTTGTTGTTGCTAAAGGATTTTTTTTTTCTCTTCCTAGATTATGTTGTAATGGTGGAGTTATTTCTTAATGCTAAGATATACTGTTATTGCTGAGGTACCTAGATGTTGTTAAAACAGTATACTCTTGATCCTAAAATAGGTTACTGTTGCTAAGATATCCTGTTATTTCTAAGGTACCTTGATGTTGTTAAATCAGGCTATTGTTCATCCTAAAATAAATTACTGTTGCTAAGGGAGTTGCTAATAGTGCAGTTACTTCTTACTGCTGAGATATGCTGTTGTTTCTAAGGTACCTTGATGTTGTTAAATCAAGCTATTGTTCATCCTAAAGTATGTTACTGTTGCTAAGTGGGTTTATCTTTATTCCTAGGTTAATTTTGTATTAATAAGGTTAAGTATTGTAAAACGTGTTTTTGATCTCTATATAGGGACGATCGGCTCCACACCTGTCATCACCTATGGCCGAACAAATCTTATCAACTGCCTGTGAAAATGAGAGCCAAAATGCCAAGAGAATGAGACTAGGATTAAAGCCTATACCAGTTAGTCTCCTTATCTATCTTAAAATTATTGGAAATATCCCCTAATTCCCAAAACTCGTCGTACATGTTAAAAATGATACTTTTATGTAAATCTAAAAATCATGAACGTATGTCACTTGTTAAGATATATTATATAGGTTGATTACGTTATATTAGAACGATTTTCGAGACTCATCATGTCATCACAATCTATGTGGCCACATCTGGTGATGTTCTATCTGATGACCGTTCAACTTGACAATAACTCTGCAACTTGGTTTGCAATACAAAAGGCTCCATCATAAGGGTGTCATGTCCAAAGCACACCCCTCCTCTCTGTTGCTTTCCTTAGACTATTTACAATAGGAGGAAGACCGTTTCCCAGTACCATTTCGACAGTCTGATCGTACATAAATCAATAGCTGCTGCATTCAATAACTTGACCAGTGTGAGTTCGTATGAAATATCATGAATAACCATTTCATTCTACATCTCTTCGAGGTATGATAGTTGAATGGAGTTGTCGTGGAAGCAACCTGTGTACAAGTGACTTACGTCACTTTTCCAGATAAAGATACCTATTGATTATGTTCCACACTGTTGTCTGGGACACGTTGACGGTTTTTTTCCTCTGACCTTTGTGTTCGTGAATTCTTACCTGTTACAAGACGCCACAGGCTGCTTACCACTGTTGGGGTATGGCAATTGTTTTCTGGATTATTCTGGGTTACCAAGTTGATCCATATTCCTTTGTTTTCCAATGGCATTAAGCATAAGCAACACCCTCATCTTGGAAATTCTAAATCCTCGATCTGAATACATCTTTATGATCTGAGTGTATGAATATCTTGCATTGAAAAAGGCTGTTACAATCGATATATTCTCGGTAGCATCACACTATATACGAAATACCAAACAATGTCAAAATGTAGTTCTGATACATTCCTTTCCACCAAGACTTTATATTGACTAGGATTGCCATGTGACTCGGTGATTTGCTTTTTCAAAATCGTTTTAATACAACATACTCAACCCTCTGTAGGAAAGAGAAAACTTGAGGCTCTTTTTCTGAAATTTGAAAACCTAATCAAACAGCAATCTATGTTATGGCAAAATTTTCCACTGTATATATACATATAAGTGGTATTCCTCGTAAAACAATTTTTCTCTAAGAGCAGTCAGTTAGGCCTGCTAACTAGAGGTTCGAAGAATACCAGAATATGGAGAAAAATGCTCTCCTGATCATACTTCCGTGTTGTTGAGAACAATACAGACACCACTAGTTTCCAAGTTCATAAACAAAAAAATGTTTCTTGATAAAACCATAGTTCAGTTACCATACAATACCACAAAGAAAGGGATTCACTTCAATGTGTCATTCCTCTAAGTTAAGATAAATCCTGAACTTATAATAAGAGGAACGCCAACTTAAGATTTAAAGTAAAAACTACTAAAATTACGTTTAAATCAAAACTAAGTACATATATAAACAAAAGTTCCACTGTTATCTCAACGTTAAAGTAAATCAAAATGCTTAAACATCTCTCCAATTGAAACACACGATTCACCTTACAAAATATAAATTAAAGTTTACAAAATCTACTCACTCTAGATCTTTCAAGAAAAGCAAGCTGAAGGTAGAACTGTTACTATGTCACAAAATCCAGTACACTGGGAAAACTCTCAAAAATCCTAGGCTTTACGTTAAACAAACAAAACACACAAACAAAGTCAAATTTTCACTCGAAATGCACCTAACATTACTGATCTATGTCCACTGAGAGTCGAGTTCTAGAGCTCGGCTGCACCTAGCCTTATCCGATTTGCTGCCAGAAAATATAACTGGAAAGAATGAGGTTTTAAATTACATCAGAACTAAGTTTTAAAGAATCAGAACGTTGTGCCTCCCATTGGGTTAGCGTTAAGTTTACAGTCTTACAATGCTGAAATCTGAAGTTCGATTCCCCGCAGTGAACAGAGTGCAGATAGCCCATTGTTTAGCTTTGCAATAAGAAAACAACAAAACGTTGTATGTTATTTGAAAATAAAATTGAAAAGAACGTGTCAAATGACGTTGATTTTATACTTTTAAGTAAACTTTTGTCATGACTCAAAGTAATCCATGAACGCTACACACTTTGTTCATTGTATCATGAACCACGACAGCGGTTCATAATAGGTATCGCATTGAAATTTGCTCAAAACTCTAATTGAATATTTGGGCAAAAACCACCTTAAAAAGCAAACTTATTCTTGAAACAATACTGAAAAACTTCTTTTTCAATGGTTAAGACCACCCAATCATTGATAATAAGCAAAATAAGTGATTTCACGATGTTAAACAAAACCAAAGTTTGTCCACTTGTTCATATTATTATTATCAATATTGTTTCACAAGCCTATAGCAAAATTGGCTGAGTATTTTGCACCAAAACGTAGACAGATATACTACATTAAACGCTGCGAATGTCGATGACCTATTTAAAGTTGATTATTTTTCACTGAAAGTTGATTTACGTGGTTATAAACACATAATAGGTGCGATATTGTTATAAGAGGCTTCATTTGTACTCGACGCATATTAACGCGTGTTTACACGAAACCTCAGGCACAAAACTACCTGGCTCAGTAAATAATTACTTTAAAAGACACGAAGGTTTATTTTAAGTGATGTTTTATTAGTATTTGTTTTATTTGAAGAGGCTGCTTTTCTACTAGTAAAACGTTATATGCACTTAGTGGGAGTTGGGTCTTATTCTAGGTATATATTTGCCCATTTCTGTGTATTAACAAAGCCAACATACAATATAATTAAAAATTGAGAATTTAAAATCTACAAATAAGGATCACAGAAGTAAGCAAACAAGGATGGAGATATATTGCTGACAGTTTGCTCAAGCTACAAATTCCTATTATGATTTCACTATAAAATTATTGCAGGTGATATCTACTGTAGTGTGGGATTGCACAGGAATTTTACAAAAAACTCAAGAGAATAGTTTTAAACTTAATTCGACCTCCTTAATTTCGTTGCATTGTGAAATTTTCTAAGTCCTACACTTTCCTCTATCAAAAAATCCGGTGTTTCACTGGAGACATGGAGTCAATATAGGGATTTGTAGCTTGAGATAATAACGTAGACACTACTTCCAGCCTTGTTTGTTAAACTTTTTTTAGAATCCCTAGTTGTAGGCTTTTTTTTGATGATCCATATTCCCCCTTTTTTATATTAACAATTTTTACTAATCTTTGTAAATGTTATAAACTCCGGCTCCTTTTTTTGTTATTGAAATACGCAAACTCTAGGCACTTTTATGGTTGAGGTGACATGTTCACTTGAAGCATTTTAAGATTAAATGTTATCATAAATACACTAAGTACCTTTCAAATTTGAAAGCTTGAAAATAACACCTGTCATTTATGGTTGAATTGCCACATCTCTGGAAAATCTGCGTGTTGACTTATCATAAACACTAACCATTATTTTGATTGAAACTTAATAATTAACCCGGAAATTTTTAATGGTGCAACTTCATGGTCACTTCTCACTTTTGGGTTGAAATATAAATACTAGTCTGAACACTTTCATTGTTAATATTTCATGACCACTTCACACTTTTTTGATTGAAATAGGACTACCAACCCTAGGCACTTTCATTGTTGATAATTTATACACTTCTCACTTATTGGTTAAAATATAGCTAATAACCCTAGACACTTTCGCTGTTTAGTTTTCCTGGACACACCTCACTTTAGGAATGAAATATAACCACTAACATTAGGCACTTTCACTGTTGAGAATTAATGTCACTTCTTACTTTTTGGTTAAAACATAACTAATAACCCTTTCACTGTTTAGTTTTCATGGACACTTCTCACTATTTGTTTGAAATATTACTACTAACATGAACACGTTCATTGCACATATTTCATGGAAACTTCTCACTTAATGATTGTTGCTAGTGGTAGGGAAAATAGGATTTTAGGTTGCATCTATAGAAATATTGAATACAAGCCTAAAGAGGTTATATAGGTCACTGGTGAGGCCACATTTGGAATATTGTGTTTAGTCTTGGGCTCCTTACCTTAGGAAAGACATTGAATTGTTGGAAAGGGTTCAAAGAAGGATTACTAGAATGGTGCCTGAGATGGAAAGGTTGTCATATGACGAGAGGCTGAAATCTCTCAAATTGTTTTCTCTTGAAAAAAGAAGAGTTAGGGGGTTTCTGATTGAGGTGTTTAAAATATTAAAGGGAATTGATAGTGTTGATGTATCATCATTTTTCATATTTAACAGGGAGAATAGTAGGACTAGAGGACACAAATATAAATTTTGGTAAGGTAGGAGTCATCTTCAGCTAAGACAGTTTTATTTTTCTAACAGGTTGGTTGGCCTCTGGAATGGGTTGCCTTCAGATGTAGGGGCAGTAAATTTAAGTGAGTTTAAGAAAAAGCTTGATAAGTATATGAATGAAAAGGGCTGGCTTTAAAATTTTTTATTTTATTTTTTAATTTAGTTTAGAGGATGGAACAGCTGAGATGGACCAATAGGTCCTATGTTGCCCTAAAACATTATGTTATGTTATATCCTTTTTAAGGAATCCCAGTATGAGGTATTTTTACATCCTCTGGAAAGTTCACAAATGTAAAGGAATCATCAGTGAAAATTGTGAATGTTCCTCCCTGCAGATTAAAAATCCCCCTAATTTAAAATGCCTCCCAGTGGCACAGCGGTATGTGTGCTGACTTACAGCGCTATAATCCGGGTTTCGATACTAGTGGTGGGCAGAGCACAGATAGCCCATTGTGTAGCTTTGTGCTTAATTACAAACAAACAAACAATCATTTAAAATGTGGACCACTTGTAGCTGGACAGAAATGTCCCTCTCATCTACTGAGTATTTTTTTGATGAACTTTGAACTTGGTCATGTTACAGATGGCTTGGATATCCTCAAGAAACTTCTTGTATAAGTGGATTTTCATGAGTAATATTTTTCTTTATAATAGAACCACATACAACCACATTAAAAGTCCAGAATAATTTTGAAATTTAAATAAATTAGTATGTGTCAAAACATTGATATTGTTACCTGGATGACTGTTTTATTTTGAAAATTAAAGAACTTGATTTAAAGGATTTAAAAGAAATTTTGAAGAGTTTAGACAAGAATGCATGTTTTTACAAGTAATTAGAATGATCAAGAATGGAAATATTTAGATATCATGGTAAATAAAAATGAAATGGTGGTACTAAAACTGATAGTTTTTATAACATGGGCAATTCTCATGGTTATTTAGGTTTTAATAGGTACCACTCAAGACATGTTAAAAGAAACGTACCACAACATTTGGCTAAAGGAATTTGGTTTCAGTAGTTAATAACTAAGAAAGGTTATTAAACTTATAAATTTATTAATAGGTAGAAATTATCCAAAAAGCTTTACTGACAATTCAGTTTTTCATGCAAACTATTTGCTTCGACTTGCTCCAGTAGAAAGGAACTAGTTTTGACACTAATTACTACCAGGGTTTCCAGTTTGTACAAGTACTGGTACAGGTACCAGTGTTATTCGGTACTGGTGTATAGTATATCATAAGTTAAGAATAATATTTGTTATCACATGTCCTATCTTCAGAGCTTTGACTGAATGCCTCCTCTGGTATTTGAGCTTCGCTTTTCACAGAATTATAAATGTTTGATGTGGTAGTTTTTAGTTCATACCTTAGTCGATAAGTGAATGTCACAGTGAAGATTGGCGATAGCATGAAATATGGGAAGCAGGTGACTGTCACACTCTGGAAGAGAATGTGAATGTGCCTATGTGACTGACTGCATGTTAGGTAGGTGCGTGCAAGATTATACCTCAGTATGCGGGCAGATCAAACTGCGCATGTCACGACATTTTAGTGAGTTACATTCAAAAACTAATTAAACTACTTAATTATCATAGTATATGAACAAACTTGACATCAAACCATAGATAATAAATCAAATTTTAATATTATACAAGTTTTAAGTTCTTAACTGTATAAGGAGATATTTAAATTTGGATATTTGTTCTTGAGCCATCTCTTCTTCTAGATTTTTTTGTCTACCCCTAGAAAACTAGGAAATGTTCTTTATCAATTCGTAATCAATATTCTGAAGCTATATTTTTATATTCTTCAATCTTATAGGGCTAAAGAGCAATCAATAAAAATTCAGAAACCACTTTCCACAGCTACTTCTGACATGCTCTAATTTACAATTTGCTAATAGATTTTTCTGAGGTTGACTCCCATTAAATTTATAACCAATAGAAAGCCTAGATTTCAACTGATTC
Organism: Limulus polyphemus; assembly: GCF_000517525.1. NCBI lineage: Eukaryota > Metazoa > Arthropoda > Merostomata > Xiphosura > Limulidae > Limulus > Limulus polyphemus. The sequence continues at coordinate 115,516 of NW_013668531.1, read as the reverse complement.
ATTGCCATAGTCATCATACCACGAGGGCTTACAGATAATTGACAATTTGGTTTCATGTGGAAAAAGATTTCCCATGAGAACACACTGGGAAGAATAGTTGAATTTCTAACTGCTCAAGTCATATGATTAGAGATGCTTGAGTACTGGCAGTAATTTTTGTTTACAGTGCTTTCAATGTTTAAAATCTGGCTTCTATGAACAGCTACAGCTGGTAACTAGGGTTTGCAGTACCAGGTCAGCAGTACCAGTACTGACTCACTCAAAAATGTTTTCAGAAAGTAAAATATCATAAATACTTACAGATAGCCTAGAAAAAAGCAGAGGCCTTTGTGTTAACAGAATTTTTTAAAACTAGAAAAGAAGGTATCTTTAATTGAGTAGATAACAGACTTGAGTTAGGTTACTCAGGTTATTTTAAAGCCGTTAATATTATTGTACATGGTGATAGATCAAATAGTTTTAAAACTAAGAAGTATTCTGACTGAGTAGATTTCAAAAGACACAGCAACTACTGCTTTGAATAGTTGACTGCTTGAAAGCACTCAAGTTTCTGGGAACTTTTGAAATCTACTTTATTTTTTAATGATTTGTTATGTTAATTCTTTCATCATGGCTGAACTGTTTTCACTGTAATTCAAGTAACCATATTTATTTGTTGAAACATTCTAATTTGTGATTCAATATATATTGTTATAGCTTAAATTTTTTAAACTAATGAATTTACATAACAGTCATTACAAACTTTGAATCTAGACTTAAAATAAGACCCAAAACTCGAGTGCTTTAGTAACTTACCATTGGTAAAATCGGGTTCATAGTCCATGAGTGGAATTGAATCTATTCCACTATAATATTTTTCATATAGAACTTAGCTGCCTATTGCAAGAAACTTATTTTTATTGTTATAATGTTTAGCATTGTGTGTAAAAACATTGGATATTGGTATTTTATCAACAATGTTTATAATGTTTAGCATTGTGTGTAAAAACATCAAAGATTGGTATTGTATCAACAATGTTTATAATGTTTAGCATTGTGTGTAAAAACATCAGAGATTGGTATTGTATCAACAATGTTTATAATGTTTAGCATTGTGTGTAAAAACATCAACGATTGGTATTGTATCAACAATGTTTATAATGTTTAGCATTGTATGTAAAACATCAAAGATTGGTATTGTATCAGCAATGTTTATAATGTTTAGCATTGTATGTAAAACATCAGAGATTGGTATTGTATCAGC
>NW_013668531.1:106994-113273 GCF_000517525.1 Limulus polyphemus | reverse complement strand
GTCATACGACCAGAGGCTGAAATATCTCAAATTGTTTTCTCTTGAAAAAAGAAGAGTTAGTAGGGATCTGATTGAGGTGTTTAAGATTGTAAAGGGAATTGAGAGTGTTGATGTATCATCTCTTTTTATATATAACATTTAACAATGAGAATAGTAGGACTAGGAGACACAAATATAAATTTTAGCAAAGTAGGAGTCATCTTCAGCTAAGACAGTTTTATTTTTCTAACAGGGTAGTTGGCCTTTGTAATGGGTTGCCTTTAGATGTGGAAGAGGCAATAAATTTAAGTGAGTTTAAGAAAAAGCTTGATAAGTATATGAATGAAAAGGGTTGGGTTTAAAATGTTATTATTATTATCTAATTATTTTAATTTAGTTTTGAGGATGGAACAGCCGAGATGGACCAATAGATCTAATGTTGTCACAAAATACTATGTTATGCTATGTTAAATATAATTACTAACCCTAGGCACATACGTTGTTTAGGTTTCATGGACACTTCTCACTTTTTAGTTGAATGTTACTGTTGATGCTGGACACGTTCATTGTTGATGTGTTGTGAACATTAACCTTTTTTGATTCAAATATTTTATTGTTGATATGTTGTGAACACTATCCTTTTATTGTTTCAAATATTTCATTGATGAGATGTTGTGAAAATTATTCTTTTTGTGGTTCAAATATTTCATTGTTCATATGTTATGAACATTATCCTTTTTTGATTCAAATATTTCATTGTTGATATGTTGTGAACATTATCCTTTTTGAATTCGAATAATTCCTTGTTGATATGTTGTGAACATTATCCTTTTTGGATTCAAATAATTCATTTTTCATATGTTGTGAACAGTATCCTTTTTTTGGTTGAAACATTTCATTGTCGATATGTTGTGAACATTATAATTTTTTGGTTCAAACATTGCATTATTAATATGTCGTGAACATTATCCTTTTTTTTGGTTCAAACATTTCATTGTTAATATGTTGTGAATATTATCCTCATATTGTTTCAAATATTTCATTGTTGATATGTTGTGAACATTATCCTTATATTGTTTCAAATATTTCATTGTTGATATTTCGTGAACATTATAATTTTTTTCAAACATTTCATTATTAATATGTTGTGAACATTAACCTTTTTGGTTCAAACATTTCATTGTTAATATGTTGTGAACATTATCCTTTTTTGGATCAAATATTTCATTGTTAATATGTTGTGAACATTATCCTTATATTGTTTCAAATATTTCATTGTTGATATGTTGTGAACATTATCCTTTTTGGTTCAAATATTTCATTGTTGATATGTTGTGAACATTATCCTTTTTTTTGGTTCAAATATTTCATTGTTGATATGTTGTGAACATTATCCTTATATTGTTTCAAATATTTCATTGTTGAGATGTTGTGAACATTATCCTTATATTGTTTCAAATATTTCATTGTTGAGATGTTGTGAAAATTATCCTTTTTGGGGTTCATATATTTCATTATTGATATGTTGTGAACATTATCCTTTTTTTGGTTCAAATATTTCATTGTTGATATGTTGTTAACATTATCCTTTTATTGTTTCAAATATTTCATTGATGAGATGTTGTGAACATTAACCTTTTGTGGTTCAAATATTTCATTGTTGATATGTTGTTAACATTATCCTTTTATTGTTTCAAATATTTCATTGATGAGATGTTGTGAACATTATCCTTTTTGTGGTTCAAATATTTCATTGTTGATATTTCGTGAACATTATAATTTTTTTCAAATATTTCATTATTGATATGTTGTGAACATTATCCTTTTTGTGGTAAAATATTTCATTGTTGATACGTTGGTAACATTATCTTGTTATCGGTTCAAATATCTTGTTGTTGATATGGTGTGAACATTATCCTTTTTTTGGTTCAAATATTTCATTGTTAATAAAAAAAATCAGCGTTTTCTTTGACGCAGACTTTTTGGTAGATGTATGTTCTAAAACAAATTCATTAAATAAATCTGGTTTCAAAATCAACATTTTTATCTATTTTTTCTCCAGTGTACTAAGATGGAAGAAATGTTGTTATTAGTTGATTTTTGGAGCCATTTTGCTTATAAACCTATACACTATATCAGTATTGTTGTGTTTTTAATTTCTTCGTTTTCAATAATAAAACTTAATACATTTTCATTTAAAATCGTGTAAATCCTTTCAGTTGAGAGTTGTACTTCAGAACGTACATTTCATTACAAGAAAGAAGTATCTCCACATAATCAACACACAAAACAAAACAACATATAACGCATGCGTGGAATTTCTGGTTCTCAGAACTAGTAATGCAAAGGTTACTGTAAAACTAGAAGGTTAAACAATGACCGAAAGATAACATCTAGCTGTTTTAATGTAACATTTTAATAAATGTTGCATGTACACGATTACCATTTCAAAGGCTCTCTTCAAGGTCTTACAAAAAATAAAAAATACACCGGAAATTCTTCTCAGAGACATTTAATTATGTTTTAACACGTGTGTCCATAAACTGATGTTTTGTAAAAGTTGAAATTTCAGTACCTTTCCTTAGTTTTAGCCTGAGGAATGTATTCTTGCCCCATGAAATTCGGCAAATTACGATAATTCCAAATAATGCTTGTGTTTATTTGTATTTAAGCACAAAGCTACACACACAAAGCTACCCGGTTTCTAGCGTTGTAAGTCCGCAGACATGCCGCTGTGCCACTGGGGGGGGGGGTGATATTGCTTGTTAACTATGAGGAAATATATATCACTGAAGTTACAAAATCTGTGAGTTTGCTACTATATTGGAAAAAAAACGCTAGGCATTAAACGAAAGTCGAAATGAATAGGCAAAAATTATATTTGGTGTTTGTTTGTGTGAGGTATTAGCTCTAATAGGCAAGATGGAAGGCATCTAATCGACAGCACCCGCCGCTAATTAAACAGTGTAATTTCACCGTCATCCTTATTGCGTACTCGCAGCCCTAAGTTGGGAATCATGATTTTGTGGCAACAAGACGCGAACCATCGGCCATCAGATTCATAATGCTGCAAGCTAACCACTAAGGTACGCCCGCCCCTATATAGGGTAGTTATAAAATATTCTTATTTTCAAGTAATGTGTATGGTGGAAGTTAAATATGTGGTGTACAGAAAAAAAGGAGTCGCGAAAGAGCAATCCACTAGTTAGTGAAAGGCGCTATTACAGCAACTGTTCAATATTGCCATCACCAGTTTCTAGTAGTGGATATAGCAACACATGACATCTCCCGAACTTTTGTAGTTTATGTGTTACGGTAGTAGACCCGCACCTTTAGAAATCCCCATAATCAGCAGCCAGCAGGGGTGAGGTCAGGGAAGCGAGTTGGCCAGGGACAATGGAGTGCTGAGGACCGGGATATAGTAAATGAGGGCTTCTTTTAATGATGATTCCTACGAGGATATTCATGGGTGGTTCTAAAACTCCATAAAAAGTATTGTTAAACATCTGCCTTACCTCTTGCTACAAAAGGGCATGCATTAAGTTGTTTGTTAAAGCTCTACGTATTACAAACACTATCCAAAGCCTGTTTTGTTTGTTTTTTCACTACTCCACTGACGTCTTAGGATGCATAAAGATAATTTCTAACCTGATATATATAGCAGTTCATTTTAAAATATTCTGTATTCGAATCTCATAATCGCGTGACTTGTGCATATATCAATTATATATATACATATCATTGATTTAGTTACACTATAAGTAGTTTGTCTCTCATACGAATGGTATTGAATTACAAGACAATCATTTATCTTGTAAAATTAACGTTGTCCGAAGATTAACAAGTTAATGTTTTGTTGGACTTCAAGAAATTACGTAATAAAAACACTTATAAATCTAGGTAATTGCATTCCTTGAAGTTTGTTTTTCCCTTGAGAGGGGGTTATTGTTTTTGATCTGTACTAAGAACTTTTTTATGCAAGTATATTAACAGAGTTATCTGTCTTTGGTGTCTGCCTATACTTTAACAACATGCAGTCTTTTTCCCGAATCTCATGATTTGCGGTGAAAGTTTTTAAACATTATCAAGTTAGTGAACAAGTGTGCCTCTGTCAAATTTTCATTTTATCGTTTTCAAGATCACCAGACGTTGGCTCCCTTAAATAAGTAATTAATATTCTTTAAATTGAGTGATTATTGAAGTCAGTTGTTGTTGTTTTTAACATCGTGGACTAATGTATCTTATTTAAAAAAACAAATTACCATATATTTGTTCTATTTTGATATTTGAACAAACCAAAGAAAGAAAGAAATATGATTTGTATTTCTGTTATCTAGGTTGAAATAGAGCGTTCACGAGTAATTTCACAATCTGCCTATACGCCTGTCTCAAATCCCCATAACGATAGTGAGATACTGCAGTCGTCTACTGTTATGAACAGAAGTCATCAAGCTCTCCACCAGGAGTCGCAATTTCACGCGCAGCTCACGCAGTCTGCTCACCATTCTTTATTAGGGCCAGGAAGAAACATGGCCCACCCAGGAACATCTACCTCGACCAGAGCCTTCATAATTAACGGAGAAGCCCTTACTTCCCAACCGTCCAACAATTCACTATTCTCTAGCACCACCTACCGGGGAACTTCACAGTCATCATTCCATGGTACCACCACCTTTCCTCAACATTCCAGCATCAACCACCAGAGTTCATCATCCTCCACGATAACAAATGGTTTGTAATATACTTAACTACACGTTTTAATCATAACACAACTCAACACGCATGTTATTATATTCGATACTAGAGACAGATTACGGCAATCTCGAGAGAAACACGTGGCGAGTGTAGTCTTTCTCCACATCGAAACTTACATAAGATATGCACGTGAGGTTCGCGAACTAAGTATTTCGGAGTACAGAATTAATTACCACAGGCTTATTACAGTAAGACAGAGCGCCCTTCCCAGTTGCTCAGCAGTAAGTCTGAAGGATTATAGCGCTAAAAACTGGGTTTCGATACTCGAGGTGGGTACAACACAGCTAGTCTATTGTGTAGCTTTGAGCTTAACAACAACAACTACATGTAAAACAAAGTAATACAGTTATACGCTAGAACTTCCTTTAAAACAATATACACAAAAATGCTCCACTATTGTTTACTTTTACATTTTATTTATTTCTCTGTTCAGCGAAGGGGGGTTATTTTACTTCTCCCCTAGCGCAAATGTTAAAAAATATAGGAGAATGCGATTTACATATTCATACGAAATAATATTTCACGTAGTTTAATTTGAGTTTTCGCGAATAAACCTCCTCGCTGCAAAACACGAGGGTTATTTTGAATTTTACACCGAAGTAGATTGGCAGGCAGACATATAGATATATAATTTCTCAGTCTTAACATGCTTCGTGTCATACACGGATGGCTACATGGAATTCACATGTTACACTACTTGCCAAAATTAAGTGAAAATATTATACTTACTTCAACTCACCTAATTTAATTACTTTAAAAAAACTACAAACGTATGATGGGCATTTTCTTTATCTGGGCTCCACATGCCTGAATATTAGAAACGTTAAAAGCAACAGAAATGAAAAGTGTCTGCCTGCCTGAATAAGAAACGCATTTTATTCTTTTTGGTAAATGTTTTTGTTTGTTTGTTGTTAAGCACAAAGTTATACAATGAGCTACCTCTGTTGTTAAGCACAAAGCTATACAATGAGCTAACTCTGCTTTGCTCCCAGCAGATATCGAAGCTCGATTTTTAGCGTCATTATACCTCAGTCTTACCCCTGAGACACCGCGGGAGGGGGATGGTAAATGATAAACCTTCCTCTGGCGATATTAAACTTTTATAGCAGTTATCAAAGGAAGGGCGTTCCCCCCTGCCCGAAAGGTGAAGAACAATAAAAAAACATCAGTATTTAATTTCTGTAGTGTATACTGATGTATAAAAGACAATTTTATAATACTAGAAATAAACGACCATATAACACCAAATTTGTTATTTCCATTTTCTGAAGCTTTCTAATGTCAGTTACGATTTGTGTTTTAGTGGAACGCTCCTGAAGAAGCTGTAAACGAAACGTTGAGAGTCCAATTAAAGTAAAATAACAAATATGGTGTTATAAGGTTGTTTATTTCTAGTATATTAAAATAAAAATAAAAACATCTGTTTATCATATACCATTTGTTTGTGGTATAAGCCTCCCCCCGTTTTGATTTCAACTCCATTGTACCACACTTTTCATGACTTTTGTACACCCTTTTATTAGTGTTAAGTGAAACACGGTGAAA
>NW_013668531.1:94152-106050 GCF_000517525.1 Limulus polyphemus | reverse complement strand
TGCCTTCCCTCTAGTCTTAAACTGCTAAATTAGGGACGGCTAGCGCAGATAGCCCTCGTGTAGCTTTGCGCGAAATGTAAAAGAAACATGAAATGCCAAGATACAGAAGACACTGCTAGTACTCAACTTCTTCTTTGTGCCACCACATTTTAAGCCTCTTCCTCACATATCATTAATTATTAAATTTATTTTAATGCTATCAAAATGCACATATACAGCGTTACCAGGAACGATGTTAATAAATTTGCTCACACAAGCAAAACAATTTGTTAAGACAATTTACGGACACCATGTATGCGTGTATGTATATATATATATATATGAGACTGTTATTTAATTCTAAAAAATATAAAGGTTGCAAAAATTAAAAAAAATAAACGAATGGTAAAACTAATTGCTAGGAATTTGGTTATACTAATATTACTTTTTGTTTCTTCAAGCAATACGGGAATTATTTTATTTAATCATAAATAAATTATCATTTTTAAAGGGCCTAATATAATCGGTTTCTTCTTTATAACATTCAGTTTCACGCTTGAAATTTATATACGCTCTTAGTAAATTAACCAACGTTTCCTAGACGACCACACTGATTTAACAATTTGTAGCGATTTTATAACTAATTAGGGTTGGAAATTTATTTTAAAAGTTTTAAAAAATGCTACAGAAAAAAAAACCAAAACAAGAATATCAGAAATAACGCGAAATGTCATCTATGCCATGGGTAATATTTAACTTTTACTTCTTCTAATTTTTGGATTCTCTAGGCCCTACAGATTTAAGTATGAAGAAGAATCCCCCAAATAAATATTCTTTAAATCCGAGTGAGGTCGCTGCAGTCAAACAGCTCGTCGCTGGATACCGCGAATCCGCTGTGTTTCTCCTACGATCTGCTGACGAACTCGAACAGTTACTCGTGCATCGGAACTGACTTTCTTCGACTATTTTTACCTCTTTGGTAAAAAAAACAACAACAACCAATTAAATAAATAAATAATAATACAAAGTGAATCTATCATTTAGGACATTCTCAGGTCAAAAACCAAAACCAGATTTTTACTGATAGTTCTACGAGATTTTGTTTTGTTAACGAGTTGTGTATAATTATCTACTGTCGTTTTTTATTATCGATTTCATTATCGGGAGAAATATAGTTTATGTACCACATAAAGGCACCAAAAAGTTATTTTCATGTGCCAATATATAATAGAACACTAATATTTAACTAATGTACAATGTAGTTTGCATTTAACCATAACGTTTCTCAAGGGTTGTCATTTTAGATTATTTGACGTGGACGGTTTTCAGTCAGTCCGCCTTACTAAAGTTAACATATGAATTATAGTCTTATGAAAAGTGACTATTGAATAAGAGGAGCTGAAAATATTTAAGAATTGTACTACTGGCTTTCATTGTTTGTAGACCGTATTTTTAGATACATTGTTATAGTGTGATGAGTAGCTGTGCTGATATTAAATTATTAAAGTGAAAATAATTTAAATCAAAGATCCCAACAGAGGGCGCTGTGAAATTTCTAGTCCATTATTTCGTACTCGTGTTGAAAAAACTGTGCTGTATACCTTTGGTGCATTGTTGCTTGTACAGATAACATATGAAACAACAAAAAGATTTTTTTTTGTGTGTGTCTAAAGATGTTCTTACCTTACCAACAGAGTATTAGTGCAATCTTATACTGAACTTCGAGACGTGTTGCTGTTTCTTGTCAGAGTTCAGTAGCAAAGAGCATATCATAAATAAGAGGTTGAATTCTGAGCTAGTCATAAAAAATATTTATTTTGAAAATGTATTTCTCTGTATCTTGAAACGTTTCTCGTGAAGAACATTACACATAAAGATAATGTACATTCCATATTTTCTTCGTTTTATAAGTGAGTACAAGTTTATATTAAATAGTGTTGTCGATCATGTGCAATATCCCAGTAATATAAGTATGGGAAACTTTAGAATAAGCATAATTCTTCTTATAATTAGCTCTGGCGATCGCCTATGATGCGAAAATACCTCAGTTGATGGAAGAAATACCGTGAAATTTACCATAATGCTAGAAAATTAGTTTTGGATGTGCATGGTAGGTTTTGGTGCAGTTCTTGGCTACCAGTCCTGATTCCTTACGTTTCTACGCTATTTTACCCTTTTATGAACTACTGACAATGGCTAGAATGTTAAACTTTCAGTGCTGCCTTTTTAGGTTACAAATATACTGGGAAGAGCATAGCGAACTCCCCTCCCCCGATTCACCAAACTAAGCTACAAGTAATACAACAATAGGCTTAAGCTATGCTTACGTTCTCACTAGGTTAGTCTTACGTTAGAAGCGTTCAAAGCTTACACTGTCGCTATTAATGCATGTGTGGCATGAAAGTCCTTCTAAAAAAGTTGCAGAAAATAAAACAGAATTTTTATTGAAGAGAGTTCATCATGACCCATCAGCCATCTTCTGTATTATTAAAAGTATATCTTGATGGTTTGAAGATGTGCATATGAAGAGTAGAAAATTTGTTTGTTTGTGTTGTAAGTCCTCAGACTTACCGCTGAACCACCAGAGAGAAAATTTGTTTGTGTTGTAAGTCCTCAGACTTACCGCTGAACCACCAGAGAGAAAGTTTGTTTGTGTTGTAAGTCCTCAGACTTACCGCTGAACCACCAGAGAGAAAGTTTGTTTGTGTTGTAAGTCCTCAGACTTACCGCTGAACCACCAGAGAGAAAGTTTGTTTGTGTTGTAAGTCCTCAGACTTACCGCTGAACCACCAGAGAGAAAGAATTATGATACATTTGATGTTAATCTCTAAATTGTATATTACTGCTAAATGAAAGTGTACGTATTTTTTAGTGTTGTTTAAAAATGACGTTCGCTGAAATCGTAGACTGATCAAGCGAGTACGGTATTGCGGTTTTAATATATATACGTACAGAAACATAAATATGAATGTATTTTTATTCAAATATTGGGGTAATATTTTACGTGTGTTTAATTTCCAATTTAAAGCGAGATGTAGTACATATAAAACAAGCAACTGTTTCTTTTATCTTACTAGTGTGTTGATAATGTTTCTACGACGTCCGTGGCGTCATTTTCTAGTTGTATTCACACGCTTGTCCATCACTTAAATATACGCGAAGAACATGTGATTTTGTTAAATGAAGTGAGATTTTGAAAGAAAAAAAATGCATGTTTCTAAAGAGAACTAATGCACTAAGACCTTAATACACCTGCAATGAATGTGATAAATATTTTGAATATTTATTTCCATTTGTGACAAACAAACATTCTGACGTTCTTCCTTGTATGAGTGCAGTTTATTGTCTAATACGCCAACATCTGTGTGAGTTGCTGAATGTGTATTTCCATATCCAATTTTTGATTTTAAATTTACGTCGAATTAAGTTTATGTCTTAAAAAGAACGCTGACCAAAATGAGTCCATTGTATAACCTACACTTGTTAATAAAGGTTGTATCTTAGCTTAATAAGAATGAAATACTTTCAGGGTAAAGGTAATGAATAGTCTGATTGTCTCTATAGTTACGGCAATAGCCACGATTTGTCATGTGGTGAGGGGGGGGGGGATCTAATAATAAAGGAACTACGAATTGAAATTCCCTTGGATCAGATGTTCTCAAATTCTGTTTAGACCGTGACCCTCTTATGATGGTTAACAACTCAAGCCCCCCTCCCCATTTGTCAGGTAACTAAAAAAAATCACCTGATAATGCGTACTATTCTAGTATAATATTCGAAATCTGTACATACAGTTTATTTCCAAATTATTCCATAAATTTAAGGCATTGAATCAAAACAAATTGTAGAATATGAAAGAGAAAGGAAATACTTTTACTGTAGCACAAAAATCAGCGAAAAGACTAGTAAAATAAAGCAACTCTCTTTGAATATATTAGTACTTACATAAAAAAAAATCTTCAAAGAGGTTTATTGCCTCTTCCCAATTCTATCACAGCCCCTCCGGGTTTGAGAACACCTGTCCTAGAAACGTTACGTTGTCTAGCTACTAACTGCTAAACATGGATATCATAATTCCTCGGTGTTGGCATTGTTTGTTTGTTTTTCCGGAACTGTTAACTTTAATTGGAGACCTTTGCATTAATTGGTGTGTAGTCTCTTAACTATAACATGTTACAGACATCACTATTTTAATCTGGCTAGTTACGGTGTTCTGGGTTTCTGTTTTTCAACAATTGAACAACAGGGTACTAACGTCTTACCTAGTACGTACAATGAAAATTATTAAAAAATACATCTAAATTTCATCTTATAATTAAAATTACTTACAAACATTTCCTCTGTATTTATTCTGGAAACTAAGGGTGCTCAAGTCTGCACTTACCCTGATGGTAACTACATGTTAAGAGTATGTATTTCTATTTAAATAAGTTGTTTTATGAGATTTTCAAACAGATACTTGTCAAATACAGTACTAGACTTGTGAAAATAAATTGTAATTAAGGAGAGCTCTCCTTAATGGTCACTTAATTGCGTTTAACACAAAAACTCAACACTGTGTTTTACTTTTTTGAATATCAGTATCTGTGCGTTTAATTTCCGTTTTCTTTCCATTTCTAGGTTTAAGTGAAGAAAAGTTTGGAATTTAAAAATAATTTTTTATATAACGTACTTCAACTTTATGTACAACAGATAATACACTTTGTTTTTGGTTCGGAAATACAAGTACCACAATATTCATTCCAAAGCACCAGAGGTCGTCTTACGTCATTATAGTTCGTACAGCTGTAGTAAAACTCAAAGTACGTCATTGCTTCTTACTGCTGGTGCCCAAGAAAATGTTTTAATTTCTGACAGATAACTAATGTATGCATTAGAACAGAGGCGTCGCTAGGCACTGGCACGTGGGGCCCATGCCCCGATTCTATTTGACAGTGCCCCGAATCCACATTTGGTATCTTGAAAAATCAGAATCAAGTACCGTGAACGAAATCATATTGAAACGCTAAAAGTTCCCGAACGTATGGACCCGAGCCTCTAATCCTTCAAACACCAAGCGAGACCTCTGCAATAGAAAATACTAAATGTCTGATATAAACATTTTATCGGTGGCTAACCACAGACAACAGTCACGCATTGTCTTCAGTGTGTCAAAGATCGTGCAAATTACAACACCATTTTACTGCTTATACTTTTACATGGGAAAAGTATTGTTGAATTAGACACTTAAGTGTTGAGAAAATGTCTTTGTTAGATTACATGAACAAGCTTTCCTTTGCTTGTTTATGAATTTCGCGCAAAGCTGGTCTAAGCATATCTGTGTTTGTCGTCCTTAATTTTGAAATGACAAACTAAAGGGAAGAGTATCACCCACCGCCAACTCTTGGGCTACTCTTTACCAACGAATAGTGGGATTGACCACAGAATTGTAACGCTCCCACTGTTTAGAGGCAAGCATGTTTGGTGGTGGGATTCGAACCTGAGACCCACAGAATGCGAGTCGAGTGCCCTAACAACCAGGCCCTATGAGCAAGCTGTTTCGTTTTATATTAATACATTACAGATCTGCTACTATACAAGTACTGAGACACGTGTGAAATTCCTGTTCGTGCTTTCATGTTGAGTCTAGAAATCAGAAACCAGGGGCAAACTAAAACAACATGCTTTTTTAAGACCCTTCGCCTAAGAGAAGCTAAATTTTAGTATCAGGGTCAGAGTTCACCCCACTTAACATGCAGTTCACCATAATCTCCACAACGTCAAGTTAACACCTGTAAGTAGATATTTAAGAAAACGTGTGCTCTGAATGTACCTTTAGCACTTAGTTTATTAGTTGAAAACGTTTTGAGTTTCAGCACGTGGTTTCTTCTATTTCTTGGTAACATACTACATTCAATGTTTTAACTACTGTAAATAAAAATTCGGCTTGTGAACTATTGCTATAGCAATATGATTATTCCAAATACCAGACGTAACTTGAATTTTTATAATTTAAATCAGCATCGCAATATTTCGTGTTTTTAAAGATTATAAAAATATATTTTCGGTTGGACTGGAGAGTAGCCGTTTTCTTCATTAAACATTGCTTTATGATTTAAGCCTAAGTCAATAACGACCGTTTCTCAGTAACACTAATATGCAAACAGAAAATTTAAAACATATGAGCCAAAATATGAATGTAACAATGTTCATATCTTGCTTACGCAGATGATATATGACATTTTCAATATGAATGATATTTTATGCCAGATCTGAGACAGGAATAGCCGTCCCTAATTTTGAAGTGTCCGCCAGAGGGGCGATAACTAGTCGTGGGCATTTTGAACCTTATAGTGGAATTGACTGTGATATTTTATAACGCTCCCATGGCTGAAATTGCGGTGCTTGTTCAGCGTAATATTGCAGGATTGAACTTTGGACCTTGTGTACGCAGCCCGGCACTTTAACCGCTAGGTCATTTAAATGACAATTTTAAACTTTTATTTACAATATTTACAATAGCTAAAAACAAAAACACGTATTCTCATTTTGGCAGTGTTTTGTTTGCACTCGTTTCAAAAAACTCCAGAATACCATGAGTGCCAATCGTTCGTGTGTACGCAACATAACAGGATAAAGAAATCGATTTCAGTGTTAGAGGTGTGTCTCAGAAACAATAAAAAGAGTACTTGGTGCCTCAGAGTAATCTATGTTTTTATCTTTGGAATTAAGTGAAAAAAAAATCATTATGGCAGTTTTAATTGTAGATCGCCGTCATGTATAATCCATTTGTTACTGCATTTAATTTTGTAAGGAGTGTTGAACACTGTGTAGCCACGTTTGTAGTAACTTGTGTGTGATATTGAATCACAAAAAGGCTGATATAGCTTAAATCGCATAACTCTTAATGATGCTTAACGTAATAAAAGTATTTCGTAAACTTATTCTCTTTATTTCTTTCCTTTTGCTCATCGTTAAAAATGCTGACGAAAGCTGTGTTGTATAACAAAAGAAAAGTGAATAGCTATTCTAAATAATCAATCTGTGCTAAACCTAACTGTATGATGTACTAAATCTGTGCTAAACCTAACTGTATGATGTATTAAATCTGTGCTAAACCTAACTGTATGATGTACTAAAGCTGTGCTAAACCTAACTGTATGATGTATTAAATCTGTGCTAAACCTAACTGTATGATGTATTAAATCTGTGCTAAACCTAACTGTATGATGTACTAATGGAAGTTATCTAATATTTAAATTCGCTTTTCAGCTCGATTACTCCGACTTCAAATTCCAAATATAAAGCGTGAAATTAGCTTTAAGCAACATGACGGGAGAATACCTATGTTTTAATCAAATGTTTTGTATTCTATAGTTTTCTCTGTTGGTTATATTACACCCTTCTGTGCACTTTTGTCAATAAACATTTGTTGAAAATTAACTTTGGTTTATGTGTTTCAATAAAATCTTATTGTTTGACCACTTATATTTTTATGTTAACTAATGAGATGCGATGATTAGTAAATAAAACAAAACGTTGGCAAATAAACAATTATATACACCATAAATTATAAAGTAAAACGTATTTCAAATTTTATCGTTTATAATCTGAAGCTAGTGATACACTCTTAACACCAACTTTTAAATTACTACACAAAAACTACAGATATACATTACACATAGATTAGGGATGCAACACACTTTATCTGTAGACTATGCTGTGTATCACTATAGTGATGCACTACACACAGACTATAGAAGCACTAAATATAAACTAATAATACACTGCCTATAGGATATAGGGATATATAGCATAGACATTAGTGATTTACTACACACAGATTACAGCGATCTATATAAATATAATAGTACTATCTGTTGTATGTCCATGTAACTATTCGCAGGATGTGAATGAATCTTCACCAAAATTGGTATGGAGGTTCATAAGGTCCGTGAAAAGGTACATACAAATTTTCAGTTTTGCATTTTGTGGTGTTTATGGGCGTTTTTTACCATTACTTCGCCCCCTGTTGATTGATCTTTACCAGATTTGGTATGGAGGTTCATTGGGTCTATGCGGAGATACATACAAATTTGCGATTTCACATTTTGTGTTTTGCTGTTTTTATGGTCGTTTTTGCGTGTTTTTTTTTCTTTTCTTTTACAATTACATGTAAGGGAATCAACTTTCATGCCCTAAGCTAACCTTTCATTAATCATGAATTTACATAAATTCCGTCTAGGGGACGGGTACTCCAGCTAGTACAATACATAGACTACAAGAATACGTTTCACACAGACGGTGATACACTATATATACACAGACAATAGCGACATGCCTTCGTATACTAGTGATTTTTTATACAGCAGGAATACACTACGTATAGACTATGGAGATAAACTATACATAGATTAATGACACATTACACATAGCCCTCAACATCAAGGCGTTTGTTGTGCGATGTAACCCAAGAAAAGAAGAAGAGGGTCAGGTAGTTGAGTGGTGTTTGAATCAGTGCAACATACAACATTGGTCTTGAATTCCTGTAAAGAGAAGGCCCAGGGCCAATCAACTGGTCAATAATGGCTGTGCCAATAACAGATATCCTTATTGGTACTAGTGTTAGAGTATTAATGCCCACAAAACCACGATGTGACTGCTCTTTTCCTGCTTTTGATAGGGAAGCACAGCACGTTATAGGTCTCAATGATAAGTGAGTGTTAAATTTGTTACTTTTACGATTATTTTAAGCCCTAACGCTTCCGGATCTTATCCTTCCTCATTGTTAACAAGAATTTGGGCAAAATTATATATATATCAAAATGGAATTAGAGGTACTTGCTGGCTCCCCTCGATCGGTTAAGAAGCTCTGATCCAGAGATTCTTTTCATTGAAATATCTAGACCAAGTGGCAATGAATTGCTTTTGTCATCCAAGAATGTTTTGGAGGATTTCCATTGTGGTCATCTCATAACATTTTCATCTCCTGCCGTGGCTGATTTCAGAATCCTGGAGAAGAAAATACTTTCCAGGATAATAGAACATGGTGTTACAGCTATCGAATAGATTTTTGTTTTTAAGAATGGGAAATCAGAACTGACCAAGGTTCTTCTTAGGGTATACGAAATGTCTTGTGTGTTCGTATGTTCCAAGTCTGCCCTGAGGTTTCCTCTACCAGTGATTTGGCCATTCAAAGATCTTCTTGCCGTGATTCTCCTACCTATACCCTTTGCAGTGGTGAAGACAGTGATCGTAGCATCTATATACTTCTAAGCCTTACTTACTGTCAAAGCTTACATCCCTCTTACACCTGATCTTAAGGTGGTTAGGGAGTTCGGCTTGTAATCTGCGGCTTGCGGTTTGAATCCCTGTCACTAAACATGCTCGCCCTTTCAGTCATGGGGTGTTATAATGTGGCGGTCAATCCCACACTTCATTGGTAAAAAAAGTAGTCCAACAGTCGGCGGTGTGTAGTTTTGTCTAGCTGTCATCCTTCTAGTCTAGCACTGCTAAATTAGGGATGGCTAGCACAGATAGCCCTCTAGAAGTTTTGCGCGAAATTTAAAACAAACCAAACCAATCACCTGATCTTGTTCTAAATGGATGGATGACAAGCAAGTGAAAGGTTTTAAGACAATAAATAGCATGACTTAGGGTTAGGCAGACAACTGAGTCAAACCAGTATGGAAGCAGGGACTATTCTGCTTGGAGTATAGGCACCTATACCACAACTAAGATTTTATATCTTATGTAAGGAGCCTGTATTCCTCCTTGAATAAATCTACATCCATCTCTTTTTCTGTGCCTGTATGTAAGGCTTTTGAAGTAAATGGGTCAAGCTTATCCATCCCTGTATCTGCTTACAGTAAATATTTCTGAATCCTGCCAATAAATGGTAACAGCTTCCAGTGGCATAGTAAATGGGACAGCATGGCATGGATAAAGTGTACTGGCTAGCTAGCAAAACAACTCCTTCATGAACACGTTTCTCACACAGTCTGCTCTTATGCATTAAGGGAAAGTGCTAAATATTGATGCTGTAATTCCATTGACCAGACCATCACACTCTGCACCCTTTACCTGTAACATGAAAAGAAGTTTATCAAGCAAACCTTGATGATGTGTTCATGCAGCTGCCATCTCCATTGTTTATCAGAGGAACCTTAACTCGTAACAGCACTCTCTGGCGTTGTGTAACTATTAATGAAAAAAGTTGAGTTGCAAAGCATTTGCTCTCAAGTCATGACTCTTCTTTTTTTCAACATATTATACTTATTTTCATGACACAAGTCAGGCATTTACTTTGTCTCTTCCCTTCTCTTTCTTCGATAGTACACAATGATGTATAAGGCTGTGATAATTTTCCCGTCATTCTCAAACAGATTAATCATTTTCAATATCATCTGACTTGCATATTACAGTAAAAGATGGACAGAGAAGGCCAGTTGTGGTATTTCCTATGCACTAATTTTTCCACAAAGCAGTCAGTTAGGTTTTAATTGGAGGTTCAAAAGATACTGAACTATGGAGTGTAACTTATCCCCCGAATCTCCAATTAGAATTATCTAGAAGAAAAACTCAATAGACACACGAGGAACATATATTTATTAATAAAGAATTGCACAATATAATAATGGATTTCAAGCTAAGCACTCTAACCACCAGGCCATGCCAGTTTCCAGTAAATCATTTGTTGGATGACTACAAAGGAATTCAAGTTTTCATCATTCTAAGCCATTTGCAAGAATTTATGCCACCGAACTCCAGCACGATGGTGCACGGATTTCTGAGGTTGAGAAAAGTAAAGTTCCTGGTAAACCAATTTATTTCACGTGTATAAAGGCACTATACATCTTCTGTATCCTTTTTCCTCCTCGTTGGGAATAGATAGATGTCCTATACTCAGAGTCTAACGTTTTCTTAGTTGGTTTAGCTGGACAGTGGACCTTTTGTCCATGCCTTAGATTCTGTCATTTAGAAATGGGTTCTATACGGGTATTTCTTCTTTACACTTCTCCAGCGCATAGTTTGTACACGGAGTCTTATATATCTCCACTTTAAATTTGATTTTTACAATTTCTTTGCAATAAGCTGCAAGGCTCCGATCACTGCCACGACAATAATGATGTTTGATCATCATTCAAACAGCAATGTGTCTCCACGTCTCAGTTGGCTATGCTTTTTCAAATAGATTGAATCAAGGCAAAGTTCAAAGAACTGGGCTGACGCTGAATCCAATAATCAACCCATCATCCCATGACTTGTCCCCATTAGCGATATTTTGTTCAATCATCCGAAGAAGCCTGACACTCCTGACACTGGAGCACTAACCCTTAAAACTGGGTAAATGTAGATGCTGAGGAAACACTGTTAAACACTTCTTATAACCTTCAAGTTGAACACAAAACTAAAGTCTGACGTAGCAATCTCTGAAAGTAAACTTTCTGTCATAAATGGCATATGTATAATTAATGTGGCAGGGCTAAAGAAATACATAACATAAACTGTTTTAACACCATAACTTTACTTAGGAATGATGAATGGTGAAATTTGATACGCATGCTCTTTGTGAACATCCTTATAGCTTGAATTAAAAGCACTGTAACGTTAATAAGCTATGGGCAGTTAATTTTAATTATAATGCCTTCATTAGTGGTAATTATACTTATAACAAGAGAATTGGTATAGATTTTAGAATATTAAACATTCAAGCTATGAAAGAGTGTAATATCAACAAGTTTGCTAAATTTCATGCTGACTTTGGCTTTAATTGTGAAGTGGAAACAGAATGAAAACAAACTACTTTATTTATAATCACTTACTACAGGCTAATTAGTAAAGATTTTAAGACAAAAATGACTTATTTATGTATAAAATTGTTTGTTTGAAGTTAAGCATAAAGCTACACAATGGGCTATCTGTGCTCTGTCCACTACG
>NW_013668531.1:85563-93152 GCF_000517525.1 Limulus polyphemus | reverse complement strand
CAAATTGAAGCGCTGTTGTTAATATAAGTTAACAACTAATGATAGAGATAACGAAAAAATTTATTATCTGAATTTCTCAGTACAGATTGTTTGCTGTTTATCACTCACGTTAGTCAGTCTTGTTATTTAGCTGTCTACAGAAGTAACAAAGACAAAACATCTCATAGTAATGTCAAATCAAACGTATAAACCACTTATGAAACTAGTTTTTCAAACAACCCATCAGTTAGTCATAGAAGTCACCTAAGCACATATTATGTGCAAACAACCTCTGAAGGAATCCCTTGTTTAAAATGGTAAACAAAATAAAATAAAACGTGTTATCTGTAAGAAAACAAGCTGTTAAATGAGTTGAATATTCCAGACGTCTCTTCAAAAGTGAAACAATAGCAATAGTAATAAAATATACACATTACCGTGTTCGTGATAAATCATTTTTGTTGTTGGTTTTGAGTGCAAAGCTACATAATGGACTATCTGCGCTCTGTCCACTGTGGAAAATCAAACCCTTTATTTTAGCGTTGTAAGTCCGGAACTTTTCGCTGACCTATCAGGGGACTTCGTGATAAAATATTACACTCTGTAAAAGCTCTTGTTGACGAATTCAATGTTTATGTTGAAGCTTTACAGAAAACTAGGCTTAATATATGGTACATGGTAAAGAATTGATTATTTTGACTGGACTTATCACGGAACGTGCTTTTCTAAACCATCTTTCTATGTAAAAAGTGCTATTTTTAGAATCTTCGAGGCTTTCCAAAGTATAATTCCTGGTGTTAACGCCAGTAAATAAATAATGTCAAAGCTATCAATTTGTAAGATGCGGACTATCAAAAATAACCACATGTGTGTTTGTTTTAGACTAATGTACATACTTAGTTCATTCATACTTAGTTCATTGTTTTAACACTAATGTACATACTTAGTTCATTGTTTTAACTACATTAGAGTTAAAACAATGAACTAAGTATGTACATTAGTGTTAAAACAATGCAGTGCGTTTTATTAGAAAGGGCAACAGAGCAGTGAAGTGTCTTCCACAGGCCATCAGGTCACAATTCGCTTACCATTCTTTAAATGAAAATAAGAAGGTTTATTTTCCCCTTATTGGTTTCTGGTATCAGAGAAGCTACTTTGTTTAAAAATGTACCACAGTTACACTTTTGGGAAGTTTACTGCTTATCCACTAGGATATATTATATCTAGCTCCCTTTTAATTGATTTATTTTCTTTCGTATTGTTAACGTCGTTTTCCTAAGTGGTTTTTTCTTAACTTTTTTCGTCTTAAATATACTTTTTATTGTAGCAGTAGTTAGTTCGGTTTGTCAAACAGAATTTCTTTCGGTTATGTTTTAATATCATTACGTTAGTTGAGTGTGACTCAAATGTTCGTATTTATCAATATTACTTTTCGTAATTACTATCGCTTATAAAATTTCACATCAACCAGAGGACGCACCGGTATGTATGTTTCCGAAGAGAAAGGTGATTGTTCACTGTTCTTAATCCGGCCTTTTAATAATAAAAAAAGGAAAACACAAATTTTTCCGCCTCAGTCTGCCAATCTGAGACTCAGCGGTAAGCTTGAGAGCTCTCTAACGATAGAATTCGGGTTTCGATCCTTGCAGTGGACACGACGCAAATAGCAGCTTTACATTTAAACAATCAAAGTTTCAATTTCTATAACATTTATACTGAGTCCACTTATGATGTTTTCTTCTTTATGCCATCAGCCCTTTTCCAGTAGCTGTTTATGCCCTCGAGCGTGTTCATTGGAAGCCATTAAAAAAAAACTCTTTGCATCAGACTTAAGTAGGTTAGACTGGGAAAAGTCTGCCTGAATTTAGTTTTTGTATTGTTGTATTCCAACTGATAGTGACATTTAATAGGCTTTTGCTCATATATCAAAAAGTTTTCCAAGGATAAATAGCGAAGAGGAAGAGTTTTATTAATTTACTTATCCGGCACGGACGGTTACTCTGGAAAGTGTTTTATTAATTTAATAATCCGATATTGACGGTTACACTGGGAAGAGTTTTATTAATTTACTTAACCAATATTGACGCTTACTCTAGGAAGAGTTTTATTAATTTAATAATCCGATATTGACGGTTACACTGGGAAGAGTTTTATTAATTTAATAATCCAATATTGACGGTTACTCTGGAAAGTGTTTTATTAATTTAATAATCCGATATTGACGGTTACACTGGGAAGAGTTTTATTAATTTACTTAACCAATATTGACGCTTACTCTGGGAAGAGTTTTATTAATTTACTTATCCGGCACGGACGGTTACTCTGGGAAGAGTTTTATTAATTTAATAATCCGATATTGACGGTTACTCTGGGAAGAGTTTTATTAATTTAATTATACGATATTGACGGTTACTCTGGGAAGAGTTTTATTAATTTAATAATCCGATATTGACGGTTACTCTGGGAAGAGTTTTATTAATTTAATTATACGATATTGACGGTTACTCTGGGAAGAGTTTTATTAATTTAATTATCAGATATTGACGGTTACTCTGGGAAGTGTTTTATTAATTTACTTAACCAATATTGACGCTTAATCTGGGAAGAGTTTTATTAATTTACTTATCGGGTATGGACTCTTACTCTGTGAAGAGTTTTATTAATTTACTTATCGGGTATGGACGGTTACTCTGGGAAGAGTGTTATTAATTTAATAATCCGATATTGACGGTTACTCTGGGAAGAGTTTTATTAATTTAATTATCCGATCTTGACGGTTACTCTGGGAAGTGTTTTATTAATTTACTTAATCAATATTGACGCTTACTCTGGGAAGAGTTTTATTAATTTACTTGACCGATGCTTACTGTTACTCTGGGAAGAGTTTTATTAATTTATTTATCGGGTATGGACAATTACTCAGGGAAGAGTTTTATTAATTTACTTATCCGGTACGGACATTTACTCTGGGAAGTGTTTTGTTAATTTATTTATCCATTATGGACGGTTACTCTGGGAAGAGTTTTGTTAATTTACTTATCGGGTATGGACGCTTACTCTGGGAAGAGTTTTATTAATTTATTTATCCGTTATGGACGGATACTGTGGGAAGAGTTTTTTAATTTATTTATCCGTTATGGACGGATACTCTGGGAAGAGTTCGCACTAAAAGAGTATAAGTGGACTGTCTATATGAAATAAATGTTTCTGGGTAGCTCACAAATGATTCATAAATAAATCCCTCGTGGCTCATGTTTAAATTGTATTGATCATAAAATAGTTTATTTACATGCTATTTAACTTATAAATTGAATTGTCTAATTTTTTATATAATATCAACATTAATTCAACAATATCTTATTTACTGAATAATATGAGGTACCCTACTGAAATACGTCATTATTAGGTTATCGAATTGTAAAATTAGGCAAAACATGTTAAGTAAATAAAAATTAGTTCAAGGGTGTTAACCGAAGATTGTCGGGTATGTATTTCATACACCGAAATCAACTCAGAAACTATTATTTGAAAAGCTTATTTTGTAGCTTTGAACCTGAAATACTTTTTATAGGTTCGTCGTTTAGAAAAGCTATATTTATATACACAATATAATAATAAACAAATTTCCCTTTTTAAGAAGGTTATTTTCAAGAAAAGATAAAGAAATATCAGACTTCTTTCTTTGTTCATATGACGGATAATCCTTGCTGCGACCTTTAATGAACTGTTAATTAAAATCATCGTACTGTTACCAAAGTCTTCATACTCGCTGGGCCCGGCATGGCCAGGTGGTTAGGGCACTCGACTCGCAATCTGAGGGTCGCGGGTTTGAATCCCCGTCCCACCAAACATGCTCGCCGTTTCAGCCGTGGAGGCGTTATGAAATGACGTTCAATCCCACTATTCGTTGGTAAAAGAGTAGCCCAATAGTTGGCGGTGGGTGATGATGACTACCTACCTATCCCTAGTCTTACACTACTAAATTAGGGAGATAGCCTTCGTGTAGCTTTGTGCGAAATTCAAAACAAACAAACATACTCACTGACCTATCTGTTAAGGCTGTTTATCATTTTTCGTTTCTGACTTGATGATTCTAACTTTGTATTTAGCTAGTGATCAACGTGCCTATTAAACTTGATAGATACGTACATCCCCTTAAAAGAAATACAAGTTAACTGACACGACAGACTACAACAAATTTGCATTGCTCTTATGAACGCAATTAAGTATTGTTATGACGATTTGTATTGTTAAGTGGATTCTTTTGAATTATTAAATAGAAAATATTAAGTCCAGTCCACTTAATGATAAGTAAGGCATTTTACATCCTGAAGTATAAGTTATATAATTACACTGTTTCATGAACTAATGAGAAGCCTAACTTCACTAATAACACTAAACAATCACTCACTAAATTTTTTCGTACCTTTGGTATCTCCCGTATCTATACTACTTCGCCGAAACACAAGTTCGATATTCCTAAAATTGAAGTAACGAACAAACCGATGAACAAACTCGCTAATTCAATAATCAGTCAACCACTGTAACAAACTAACTAATCAATCAATACTCTACATTAATCTCGTCTGACTCATCACGTAACGTAAAAACACTCCCTCTAGCCAAAAACAATACAAACGTCCCGTCTAAGTTAAATAAAACATAATCTACAACAATATGTTGAGTAATAGATTTCCCGATTGTTAACCTTTTGTAGAAAAACCATCAATCGAAAGTTACCAACGTTCGTAGCTAGGCTTTGACAGAAGACTCAAAAATCAATTAACCAAATGAAAGAAGAAAAAAAAAGCAGGCTTTTTTAATTGCCTGTATAGTGCGTTGAATTTAAAACTTACTGGACTATCTTATTCCAGTTGGTAAACTGGTCGCAAACTTGCTGAGAAATTCCAGGAACAACATGTCATCGCCATATAAGTCAACAACTATCCTTAAGAACCTGTGTTCCGACTTTTTTTTTAAACAGAAACAACGACTTTTACAGTCTTTGTTTCTTATTTAAGGCCTAAAGCAAACGACTAATATAAAAATCGCTGTCCCATAATACACCACCTTCTTCTGTATTCTCAGTGATTTTTTTACAAAGTATCTATCGACCTTCCTTTTTCTAACAATTTTTAACATACTCTCTGTTCATCGCATTAATTACTTGAATTTTCTATTTCACACTCATTATTTCCCATTGTTAACTGTTTCTATCCAGTTTTGTTTTTTTTCACAATTCGTAGTTCCTACCACTAATTTCAATTCTCTGCTTCACAATTATTCTTAATTAATCATACCCTGTCGTATTAGATACATGCTTAAGATATCATGAGCGTCACCAGCAATATTTCCACTGTGTGCGTGAAGATGACGTTTTTTTGAAATCAATAATACGATTAGGTCTAAGTGAGTCAGTAGCAGCCCAGTGCAAGGTCCACCCACAGATTAAAAAAACACATTAGCAAACGAAAGAGGTTACGAATATGAAGTTATATCGCCACGATTGACTTTCGTTACTTTTCGTTAGTTTTTCGTAACCATCAAAATGTAGCTAAGGCTTAAAAGTACCTTCTTCCCTGGTGATACCCGTTGATATATATATATATCCTTTACTGTCATTCATATTTTTTTTCTTCCTGTCATTCTTTACAGTGTTTTTGCTTTGTTTTTAGCGCAAAGCCACATTGGATTATCTGCTTTCTCCACCGTAGGGAATCGAACCCTGGATTTTATGTTCTAAATCCGTAGACTTACCGCTGTCTCATCGGGAGATCGTTCTTTATAATTAACGATTTTCATACAACGCCTGTAAAGCTGAGTTCATATTTCATTTATTAAATGCTTTTTGAATAAATGTTGTTATAAAATAAGTTATCAATTCTAATATATCTATGAGTTACAAACTGTTGAAGTAGGGTTAGAATTATTTTTTAAATTGATATTTGGGTGTGCACTCGACATTAAAAGTTGGATATGTGGTTAAGTACAAAGTTATTAGCTATCTATATTCTGCCCACTGCGGGTATCCAAACTCGATCTTTAGCGTTAAAAGCCTTCAGACTTACAGCTGATCCACCGTGAGCCTCAGTCGTATAAATAGGGTTAACAAGTATAACTTATGAGCTCCATAACTAATCTCACAGTATGTAATTACTAATTTGTGATTATGAATTATTTCGCTCCAAATTACCTGTCTTCAACAAGTAAAATATTGAATGAAATAACACTGAACATAATAGATTATCTAGCAGATCTAGTGCTATAAAGTATTTTGGACTATGAAGGTTAAGCAGTCATATATAATTTCTTTATTTTTGTTACTACACAATATAGTTGTCAAATTTTCGTTTCACGGAAAACATGTTGATCGAAAAATACAAATTTGTGAGAAATAAGAAAAACGTTTCTTGCTTGCAGGGCCATCTGTTAACTAGATAAAAAGTAATTTACTTTAAAAACATTTTTAAGATACTTTGTGTTAAATTCATATAAACATATACATATTTCGTTCTTGTAGAACATTTATTAGTGAAATCTAAATGATGAAAATATATAAAAGATAGTCATATTAAAACTAAAAAAATCGAAGTGCCTTTTTACATAACTTGGCTCAAGTCACTACCGCGAACCTACTGATAACCATGTTTGGGTAAGGTGTGTATATCGTGAATTTCGCTTAATGGACTTACAACGATACAGTCCGGGGTTTGAGTTCATGGAAGAAGCTAAGAAAAAACCATTTAGGAAAACATGTTAACAATATGAAACAAAATAAATCAATTAAAAGGGAGGCTAGATACAATATATCCTAGTGGATAGGCAGTAAACTTATGGACTTACAATGATACAGTCCGGGGTTTGAGTTCATGGAAGAAGCTAAGAAAAAACCATTTAGGAAAACATGTTAACAATATGAAACAAAATAAATCCCATTAAAACGAACCTAGACATAACATATCCCAGTGAATAAGCAGTAAGTTTATGGACTTCCAATGCTACAATCTGGGGTTCGATTCTAACTGATGGAGAGAGCGTAGATATCATATTTGTAGTTTTGCGCTAAAACAAGCAAACAAAACCTTGATATAATTAACTTGCTATTCTAATTATGTTAGAAAGGCATGAACAATATTAACACGATTTCAAGAATATATAGGACGTCACTTTCAGTGTCATTTGTTAACACTTTTGTGTCATCATAATCTGAATTGTAAATCATTATGAAAAAAAAAACGGGACACACACTTGCAAGCTACTAGAAAAAATAGTATCAGAAAATTAACGCAGCGCAATATTTTCTGCCTCCATTAATATAGTATAAGTCTAGTGTGTCGTTATACTCTATATGTAGTGTGTCACTCAGATATATGTGGTGTTTTACTACAGATTACGTATATTGTATGTTACTATGTTCTATGTTGTGCTTTACTACAATTGATGTATAGTGTATTATTACAGAATTCATGTATTACGTCGCTATGATCTGTGTAAATGTATCACTGTAGCCCATACATGAAACAGACAAAGCTTTGATATGACCTATACATGTCAATATGGCTGCGATGTGACCAAGCTGTGCAAAGAAATTGTAAAAATCTAATTTAAAG
>NW_013668531.1:83429-84872 GCF_000517525.1 Limulus polyphemus | reverse complement strand
GACCCGCAGAGTGCGAGTCGAGCGCCCTAACCACCTGGCCATGCCGGGCCTACCTTCAAGTTTAATAATAGTAATTCAGAATTACCTTTATTGGCAATGATGAAGTTTTAGTGTTAATTTTTAAACCCTTATAAGTATTAATGCTTAAGAATTACACATATTAGTAAAAACATTTGAGTTCGTTTGCTTAGCTTTGTTTTTTAGCAAAGCTGCATTGAGTTATCTGTTGTGTTTACCGAGGGGAATCGAATCCAGATTTTGGCATTGTAAGTCTGTAGACTTACCGCTCTTCCACTGGCAGACAAAACATTTCAGAATTACTTTATTAATAATTATGGTCCAGTATTAATTTTACTAATTATAACGCTTTTAAAACCTTTTTTTTAGCAATTGTGCTTCAGAACTGCCTTTATTAGAAATAACGTTACAGAATTATCTTTATTAGCAATTATGCTTCAGAACTGCCTTCATTAGAAATAACGTTACAGAATTATCTTTATTAGCCATTATGCTTCAGAACTGCCTTTATTAGAAATAACGTTACAGAATTATCTTTAGTAGCAATTATGCTTCGGAACTGCCTTTATTAGAAATAACGTTACAGAATTATCTTTATTAGCAATTATGGTTCAGAACTGCCTTTATTAGAAATAACGTTACAGAATTATCTTTAGCAGCAATTATGCTTCAGAAATGTCTTCATCATTGTTTAGGTACAAAGATATACAATGATCTATCTGCGCTGCATCTAACTTAGGGATTGAACCCCAAACTTAAGCAATATAGGCCCAAAGGTTACACCTGAGCTACCGAGAGAAAACTGATTTAGTTTAATAACGCTTCAGAATTAATTTTGTTAATAATTATGCTTCAGAATTATCAGTGGAAATCGTAAAACCTCAATCAAGCAACATTTAATCTATTTAAAATTTAATATTAATATTTTTTCCAATATTTTGGAAATGTGACGTTATAGAAGATGTAGGATTTCCTGTTTCCAATCGCAGCGTGAACAGAATATTTCTTACGTAAAAGGAAACTAACACACTATAACTTGTAACAAAACCATGTCCATGTGTATATGCATAAACAGGGTGAGACAAAAGCGACTATACAGTTGTTTCAATTAGAATGTAGTTAAATTTCTAACGACTTACTCCGAAGCAAAATACTTAAAATGAATATACTTGTCAGGAGACATTAGTGTTAGGCCTATCATAATTTTCAACACGACATCCTTTATTCAGTTCCTTAAAGATTTTCAAGACATAATTATTGGTTTCAATTTCCTTTGTAATATTTCCTTTAGTACCAACTTTAATACAACTCCACCCAACAATATAGTACCGTATTTTTCGGTGTATAAGACGCACTTTTTTTCAAGACATAATTATTGGTTTCAATTTCCTTTGTAATATTTCCTTTAGTACCAACTTTAATACA
>NW_013668531.1:81095-82599 GCF_000517525.1 Limulus polyphemus | reverse complement strand
CATTGATGCATAGTCTAATGTTACAAGTCCCCCGCTGACCTTCGTAGCAATATCGTCCATCGTCATTGATGCATAGTCTAATGTTACAAGTCCCCCGCTGACCTTCGTAGCTATATCGTCCATCGTCATTGATGCATAGTCTAATGTTACAAGTCCCCCGCTGACCTTCGTAGCTATATCGTCCATCGTCATTGATGCATAGTCTAATGTTACAAGTCCCCCGCTGACCTTCGTAGCTATATCGTCCATCGTCATTGATGCATAGTCTAATGACTGTGATTACGCACCGTTGCCACACGCTACAATTACCAAGGAAATAGGCTTAGTTATACCTCACACTTTGACAAAGTTTTCACAGACCCTAAATTGTACCTGGATGTCGATTTCTAAGCACACCAAAGACGAAAATGTCCATTGGAACACTATTAGGGGACTTAACAAGTATAGGTCAAATGGGGTCGCTATGATTCCAGTTTTTTCGGCTGTCTTTGTTAAGAAAATAACTGTTAATTCGAGATGTGATAGGAATAATGTTAATTTTTGCATTTTAAGCCTTCGACAACTTCAGATTCTCGCTTATTATCTTATTAACGGTATCAATAGATGCAATACAGTTAGATCATTAGATCACAATGGATTTTTGGGTGCATTAGTTCTCTTTCGTAACCATCGCCTTCACTCTGCAGATGATAACGTTTCTTTAATTGGTTTGGGGGTGGATTTAGTGTCCCTTTGCTGTTTTAAACGCTCTGCATGGGATTGTTTCTTTTTTTCTATAAAGAGCATTTAAACAGCCTTTCTTTGAAATTTTGTGACATTTAGTTTCACATTGTTTCAATCTTGCTACACAAACATTCCCCCTTGGGAGAGAACTTTTGAATGGTCACGAATTCGCCGTGAACCGAATTTACGGGTGATAAACATATCGCCCGTGGCACCATTACTCGCACCTGCGGCGATACATCCATGTATTAACATATGCAAATAGTTCTTATTCAATTAATATTCTGTGCTTCCTCTCTATTTTTCTTTTTGTTCTTTCAAAATTGTTCTTGTTTCTCTGTTTCTTAACGTAATGAATTTTAAAACTGTAATTAAACATTTATGGAGAAATCAAGTCAAATGACGACCATAAAACTTGTTGGACGTAACCTCCAGCACAAAATCTACAGAAACGGATAATGGAAACACAATATAGAGAGTAATTCTTCAACTGCTTCTGACGTATTATCCACTTTATTGATGCTTCGTAAAACCTGACGTATTGTTCACTCTATTGATGCTTCGTAAAACCTGACGTATTATCCACTCTATTGGTACTTCGTAAAACCTGACGTATTATCCACTCTATTGATGCTTCGTAAAACCTGATGTATTATCCACTCTAGCGATGCTTCGTAAAACCTGACGTATTATCCACTCTATTGATGCTTCGTAAAACCTGACGTATTATCCACTCTATTGATGCTTCGTAAAACCTGATGTATTATCCACTCTATTGATG
>NW_013668531.1:77247-80634 GCF_000517525.1 Limulus polyphemus | reverse complement strand
CTATTGATGCTTCGTAAAACCTGACGTATTTCAATAGAGTGGATATGCTTCGTAATTGTGTTCAAGATCTTATAAACAAATTATTTATAATAACCAAAAATATCATGTTAACTTATTTCGCACGGGTTGTTTTCTCTGTTAATACTCTCTCTTAATTATGATTATGAGAAGCAAAACGCAGTTTCCAAGCACTGATATAAAGTAATTGAAAATGATGAAGTGTCCACAATGTTTTAAAAGCTTCAATAATGTCAGTCATTCTTATGTATCAATCATCCAATAACAGTCATTCTCCTACATCAATCATCCAATAACAGCCATTCTCCTACATCAATCATCCAATAACAGTCATTCTCATACATCAGTCATCCAATAACAGTCATTCTTATACATCAATCACCCAATAACAGTCATAATCATACATCAATAATCCAATAACAGTCATTCTCAATTCATCAATCATTCAATAAATCAGCTGTTATTTTACACCCTATTAAATTATGTACAATAGGTGTCACCACTATAGCGTACAGCCAAAACGCAAACTGTGAGAAAAGAGCGAAAAATGATTTGAGTATCTCAAATAGGACAATGTGACCCAGGTGCCATGTTGTACCTAAGGCCTCAATATGTAAGATATCCCACCGCAGAACGATTTAGTGTCTATTTTGATAAGGTGAAATCAAAACCTATAAAGTATTCGAATATTGTTAAGGTGAATGATTTGGTAACGGATCAAAAATTGGCCTTTTCGTAAATAATTTTGTGCCTTAAAAACAAGTTCGAGATAGGTAAAACAATGTGACCTAATTTTGAAAAGTCCTCTTGTAAAGTACGGTGTGGAAATCTGCCACAAACTATCGTCTCCATATCTACAACATTTCGTGCGACTATCAATTTCATACTCCACATGAGACCTTCCCAAATTAGGTAAAGTCGTCTTCCCTATACCTTGTTAGGTTAAACTACAACGTTGTAGCATATTACCGTCTGGCATTGTTTATTATGACACACGAGGTGTTCAAGATTAACTACAGACATTGAAACCTCATTTTATTGTTGTCGTTTGTGGTACGGTGGGATAATTTAGCTCTAAATGATACGAATCTTTAAAAATAAGATATCGAAGAAAAATCTTGACATAAAAATTAGAAACCGCTTTTATTCAACAGATTTAGATGATTAGATCTTGACATATTGATAAAAATAACTGATGATTACAAGCATCAATCGGCATCAAGGAATTCAAAAATGTTTTAGTAGATTAATTTCAGAATTAATGATGGAGAACACCATCGACTTTCCAAACACATTTTTCTAGATTATTTATACACCAAACTGCTTGTGGATCCAAAACACTTGGTTACAGGATCCCAAATAGGATAGCTACATCGGGCTATCTGCCGAAACGGAGGGGAATCGAACCCCTGATTTTAGCGTTGTAAATCCGAAGACTTACCGCTCTCCCACCGGGGGGACAATAGGATGGGAGTCACTCGGAAACATTTAAACAAAAATACCATGAACAGTGCAACCAATCTCATTAATTACTTATGATACTCCACCTCAAGTGTTTTGCGTAGAAAATTAGTGATATATCTATATATAAACCATTGTTTGGTCATTAGTTTGTTTTAAGTAACAGGCAAAAGCAACATTATTCAATATGGTGCAATACATGGACCCCACCGCTAAGTGAACGATATATACACAAGTCGGTAATTTGACGTTCCAAAACTGTGTAGGCATCAATGTCCACAACAACAAAAAATATATATATATAAAAAAAAAAAAGAGTAGATTTATGTTACGTATCTGGTTGGTGATGATCGTTCTTTCAATTCAAGGTCTGGAATGGTCTGATAGTTAGGGCATTCAACTCCAGATCTGAGAATCGCGGGTTCGAATCCCGTCACCGAATATGATCGTTCTTTCAGCTGTGAGGACAGCATAATGTGACGAGAAATCCAACTGTTCAGAAATTTCTTAATAATTCTTAACGAAATAATATATATATATAAACGCGATGAAGGTAACTGGCATTTTTACTAAGGATGTTGTTCTGTTTAAATTAAACTGTTTCTGATTATTTAAAAAAAATATATGTATTTAAATCTTTCTCAAACTATTTTGTGGGTAAAAATGAGGCATTTGAACTGATAAGCTAGAGAGAAGGCAACTGCCTCCCAGTGGCACAGCGGTATGTCTATAGACTTACAACGCTAGAAATGGGTTTTCTATACTCGTGGTGGGCAGGGCGCTGATAGCCTATTATGTAGCTTTGTGCTTAACTTCAAACATACCTACCCATAAACGCTTGGGCTGCTCTTACATAACAGAATAGTTGGATTTGACCGTCAATCTCATAGTATACTCATAATCCCAAAAAGTAAAACAACGGGACGTGAACTTAGAACCCTCAGATTCTCAGTCCGGACACGTTTACCCCTTAGGGACATGGGAATTTGTTATTCTTAATACATCGGTCGTTTGTTTAAATGATGGATAAATAAAACATAAAAAGAAGTTTTAGTTGATTTTGTGTGAAATTTCAAGAACCACAACATTAGTCCTCCGGTGGCACAGCGGTATGTTTGCGGACTTACAACTCTAGAAACCGGGTTTCGATACCCGTGGTGGGCAGAGTGTACTGAGAAAATAACCTAACAATAAATTTGTAAAACATACCCGTTTCAATATTTAAAAAAAAAAACGCATAATACAAAGCTGTTGGTACGTAATGCAACCATGGTTAAGCAATTTCTTCAAATCAGTGCACTACTTTCTTTAGCGTAGTTACCACTCCTGTGGTTCTGTCATGTGGGATCTTCGGTTACCTTACAATTTTATTTTGATATAATATTTTGTTCCAATTCCTTTTATTTTGCTTAGAAACCAATAAATAAATACTTGTATATATAAAAATGTATTTATGAGAACTAAACGTAAGTAAGCTTCCTCCAGTGGTTACAGAGTTTTCTATATTAAAGGTTAAGGTTCGTTACATGACAGTGTCCCCATCGGTTTTCCCCAACTGTGTAGGTAAATAATCCTGGTTGTTGTTTTTCTTAATAAAAGGGCTAGCTGAATAACACAGTTTTTATAAGCAATTACTATAGGTGTGTTTTTAATATGTAACCTGGCCCGGCATGACCTGATGGTTAGGGCGCTCGAATCGCAATCTGTGGGTCAGGGGTTCGAATCCCCAGTCACACCAAACAGGCTAGCTGAATAACACAGTTTTTATAAGCAATTACTATAAGTGTGTTTTTAATATGTAACCTGGCCCGGCATGACCAGGTGGTTAGGGCGTTCGAATCGCAATCTGTGGGTCGGGGGTTCGAATCCCCCATCACGCCAAAACATGCTCGCCCTTGCAGCCGGGGG
>NW_013668531.1:67157-76747 GCF_000517525.1 Limulus polyphemus | reverse complement strand
GCCCTTTCAGCCGTGGGGGCGTTATAATGTGACGTCAATCCCACTATTCGTTGGTAAAAAGAGTGTCCCAAGAGTGGTGATGACTAGCTGCCTTCCTTCTAGTCTTATGCTGCTAAATTAGAGACGGCTAGCGCAGATAGCCCTCGTGTTGCTTTGCGCGAAATCCATAACAAACAAACAATTAATATGCAACCACAGTTATCCATATAATCCAGTAACTCAGCCACATATACCAAAAAAATTGAAAATAATGAGTTGACGTCATAAAACTGTACATTTTGATGTTTTAAAATTAGTATAGCAATAGTAAAAAATAGAATAAACTCTGTTTTATATCTAAATTGAATAATATAATTTCTATTAATTTTGGGGTAAAGACTGAAATTCACTGCAGGAGAAAAAATTGATTTAAAACTTCCTTAATTAAGATTATTATTTGTGTGATCCACATTTCATTTTCATTCTTTTACGTAATTTTCGTCTTTTGACCCTAAAAATAAAATTGAGCAGGGCAAGGAACGAAGAGCAAAAAACATAATTTCTCATCCACTTTCTGTCCAAATTTCGTCAATTTGTTGAGTGAATCATTTCAACACGTTCATATTTACATAAGTAATATTTCATACACAGTGTTCTTACGGATGGTTGTGGCCGTCTTTGGCGAGTCGGTTGGTTCTAGCTGGCTCGTGAAACGAGCGTCATTAACGCGCTTCTTGCGATAAGGGCGAGCATGCAGAAATATCATCAACCTTTAAAAAAAATCTCGCCTGCCATCTGCGGCTCTCCTTAAGTTATTCCATGTAGCGTTCAAAGCGCCGCGGTGAGTGCGCCAGGTTAATACAGGTTCTGCCTTTAGGGGTGTAAGAGGGGACTGACGAAGAAGTGGGGAGGGGGAAGAGGGATAAAAAACTCAGAGGTAATACTTGCGAGAGCACTCCCTACTTCGAGACAACACACTTTCAGCGTGTTATTGTAAAGCACGACTGTATGTGCACGCGGTCCCCATTGGGGCAGTAGGTCCGTTTCGACCTTAAAATTTCAACTAAGGCACAAAAATACTCTGATTTTCTTCGTAGAATTAAGATTAGCAAGCAGAGGATTCTTGACTTAAAATTAAAGATCAAGAAATGCCATGTTGCAAATAGTAAGTACGAGTTTAATTTATAGTATCTAAAGTTATTCTTTAACAGTTTTGGTTCCTTATCTTTCAAAATTCTCAAGCTAGAATACTTTTTTCGGACTTAGCGAAATCTTAGATTAGATAAAATTAAACAAGTGGTAACTCTGTCCAAAACAGTAACTTTTAATTAAACACTTTATGTATGTACAGAAAGAAATAACGAGGAGTTAAAGAAGTGAAACATAGTTTGTAAACATATATTTTTTAACTTTTATGAAAAAGAAGTCTCATTGATCACAGGCTGTGGTTAGTCTATTTGTATAGTGACCCTTTATGAAAAGAAAAACGTAAATTTATACTAAAGTTTCGGAATTTTTCGCGAAAAGAGAAAGTCATGCAACGACGATATAAGGCTTTTAGTTTTTGTTTTGAATTTCGCGCTAAATTACTCAACTCCGTACTCCGTGGAAGGATTGGTCTCCAGAATCTTCTAAGGTGTAATCTTTGTGTGAAGTAAGAAATCGTGAACGTTTGTTTATTGAAGTTCGCACAAAACTACTCGAGGGCTATCTGCGCTAGCCGTCCCTAATTTTGAAGTGATAAACTAGAGGAAAACAGCTAGTCAACACTACCCACCGCCAAACCTTCGTCTACACTTTACTAACGAATAGTGGGATTGGCCGTCTCATTATAACGCCCCTACGGCTAAAATGACGAGCATGTTTATGAACTAGATTCAAACCCGCGACTCTCACATTGTTAGTCGAGTGGCTTAACCACCAAGCCATCCTTTAAAAACAGTTTATGTAGTCGTCTCGGTGGATTGATGTGATTATGTTATATATATATATATAGTGTGAGGTATCAGAGTACGATACTACAACACTCTGAGTATGGACACATTGTCGCAAAATTCTTCTTAGTCAGTTATTTCTTAGTTTACTACTTAGATACTCGGTGTTAAGTTTTTGCATAAAACAAAATCAAGTTACTATCTCCTTTAATTCATCATCTTCGGTAGTGAAAAAAAAACCTTTATTTCATCATCTTAGGCAGAAAAAATCCTCTGATTCATCTTCTGTGGCAGTGAAAAAAAACCCTTTATTTCATCATCTTTGGCAATAATAAAATCCCTTATAATGTATCATCTTCAGTTGCACAAAATTCCCCTTTAATTCATCATTCTCGGCAGTAAAAAAGAATAAAAGATTATCTTTAATACACAATTTTCGGTAGTGAAAAAAATTCCTTTAATTCATCACCTTCGGTAGTAAAAGACAATCCCCTTTAATTACACTCATTAGGTGT
Organism: Limulus polyphemus; assembly: GCF_000517525.1. NCBI lineage: Eukaryota > Metazoa > Arthropoda > Merostomata > Xiphosura > Limulidae > Limulus > Limulus polyphemus. The sequence goes on along the minus strand of NW_013668531.1, from coordinate 74,319 downwards.
ACGGGGAGCTATACTTAATGCTTTTCCTGGTCTTTTTTTCCATGTATTATTTTATTCTATTTGATAGCCACATAATGGTGCATCCTACATACCATTTTGAGTAGCAAAAACATGACAGCTTCTTTAAACTTTGGGAACTTAAGCCTAAAAATAATAATAATAAATAATATAAAAACAGGTTTTGAAAGACATCTGAATTTTTAGATATACTCGGCATACGAATATCTTTGAAACAATAGAACATACAACGTGTAGAGTAATAACATCCTTAAACATTCAAACTATGTCATCAATAGGATTAGCATAAAAAAATCATTCAGGCTAAAAACCTTCTTAATCCTCATTAATTCTTCATATAATAAAGCCTAAGTACTTATAATTATTTAAAGCTTTGATAAGCAAGACTCTTCTAAATTAATCATAAAATCCGCTTCTTACAGACGTTGTGTTGATGATACTTTTGTAGTTATCCAGTCACAAAGTAGGTGAATCAATTATTACAGCATCAGAGTAGCAAGCATGCTAACATTAAAATTACAGTGTAGAATAAAAATAGTCCCACTTGGCCATTTTTACATACACTTGATTATAATCAAGATCATAGCTTTTAACTTGATTGTTTACGTATTTTCATAGTTATGTGCCAACTGCTTTTCAGGTCGAAAAGGGGAAAGGCATTTCAATAAACGTAACTCCTTGTTTTTTACTTTAATAATAAATTCCAATTAGATCAAAATGTCCCCTGGTGGGAAATCGGTAAATCTACGGACTTACAACGCTGAAATTCAGGGGGCCCCGGCATGGCCAGGTGGCTAGGGTGCTTGACTCGCAATCTAAGAGTCGTGAGTTCGAATCTACACCCCAACAAACATGCTCGTCCTTTCAGCCTTGGGGGCGTTATAATGTGACGGTCAATCCCACTATTCGTTGGTAAAAGAGTAGCCCAAGAGTTGGCGGTGGGTGGTGATGACTAGCTGCCTTCCCTCTAGTCTTACACTGCTAAATTAGGGACGGCTAGCGCAGATAGCCCTCGTGTAGCTTTGCGCGAAATTCAAAAACAAACATAAAGCAATCCAAACTAACATTCGGGATTCGATTCCCCGCGGTGGACACAGCAGATAGCCCAATATGGCTTTGCTCTTAACCAGACAAAGAAACAAGCAATAAATCAAGAAATTCGACAGAAGGGAAGTTATAGTTGACTATATATCGGCCCAGCAGAGAAACTTTATCACCAAGTCATCCTATTTTGGGAACGGCTATTTGTTATTGATAAAATCTCCAGACCTTTGTGTGAATCACTAGGCGCTAAAACAGGGGTTGACTTTGAGTGCTTTTCTGAACAACACTTACTTAATCTAAAATCTAAAGGGTGCAAAATATTGGAAACTAGATTCTACTGATGTTTACATAGCCTAGTTTACCTCCATCTCTGTTCTTTGAATACTTTCAGATTCTCTTGGCACGCTGGTGCCGTAAATGTCAAGAACTTGGTAACTTCAGGGTTTACGGCCGTGCTACAAAAACTAAGTGTCTCAAGTTCAGGGAGGATTACAAATACAAAACTTAAGAATTATTTCTATTAGAATGTCTAAATTGTAATAAACACCACAACGCTGGATTATAATGATGTACTTCATACAAACAGGTAATTGAAATACATATATCTAGAGCAACAAATTGAGCATTGAAACAGTTCATTCAATTAAAGCAAGAGCTAACGCAACGAGTGTAGCTCAAGCTAAATACCCCCTGCCTAAACGAACCGAGCAGAAAAGATTTTTCCACTGATACCCGAAAGAAGACTATTGTGTACTCAAAGAAAACTTCTTTAGTCGGGCACTTAGATCCAATGTCAATAAATCTGGTTTGAAAACCTAACTGCATCTCTTGAAAAGTTTACCTTCCTGGCCACAGATTTAAATTGCAACAAAAGACATAAAATATGAAACTAATCGTATCAAAATTATCACAGATTTAGCTGCTATAATTCTATCTGCCTTGACATCGTCTCTCTACGTTCCGTGTCCATCTAGGGCGTTGGTGAGCATGGTTTTCCACTGATCCCTGTCTCCAGTTCCTCTCATAATTTTCATAGTGTTAATTCCTTGGCAACTGTTTATAGCAGCATCTGTCTTTGTCCCCCTTAACTTTTCTTTGCTGGGATTTTTCCAGCCATAATAATATTTTCCATCTCTCCTTTTCTCATAATATGTCCTATAAAACTCCTTGTAAAGCAACTACAGACCGATAAACATTTTTAATTATTGTATCGTTAGTAATTTATCAAGAGATTGCTCACAGTTTCGTTATTTCATGGTCAGATACCTCCCCCTTGAACTTTTTACTGAGTGAACTACGAGGTAGCCACTAGACAATTCTAAGAAATTCCGAGTAAAACTAAAGAAGAATGTATAATAATGTCAACCTCACTACATCTATTATATTTAATGCCAATGAGGCCTTTCGCCCAATACCAGGGCTCATCAGGCAGACTTTAGGAATGCATGTAATCATCTTTGTAAGAGAGAGGATTTAACTCACTTGCCGCGAACACCTGTGCACCTATAAAGTTTTATGTTATAGACAGTATCATAATAACTAGCATATCTAATACCTATAAAACTTCTAAACCTTTCTGATATTTTCAGGTTCACTGACGTATCTTTAGGGTAGCAATCGAAAAACAACAGGAGGAACCGTCAGGATATGTTTACTTGACCAAACTGAAGAAAAAAACTAAACACAATATAAAACAAAAGTAAAAGTAAACCTTCATTTCGTATTTTGGATGATGACTCATGCACATTAATAGTAGGTCTTATTGTACTGATGGTAGTTCTAATTTATTTACTGTTGCAAATAAAATATATGTTATTTTTGAATTTCAGCATCACACTCTGGTACATGTAGTAGGACCCGCGAGTAATTCTATAGGGTAGCCAATGAATGCTCTCAATTTGTTGTTGCAAATACAGGATCGTTGACCACCGAGGATATGCATATTTATATAAAATAATCGCTCTTTCGTACATAAAATAGCGACAGAAGAATTAGAGACGACAATAACTTAAAAAAACCATCACTCTACTCTCAAAACTTTTTCTCTCTCACATTTACTCACTTCTTGGAATTTTTTTTTTTCATTTTACACAAATTATTAAAAACAGGTAAATAAAACGTTGATTTTGCTGTTACCACTTGCTAAAATTATTTGAATGTGGGGATGGGGGGACGCTCAAAGGAAACTTTGTTCATTTGGGGGGGTGCGACGCTATTTAAAGTTTGGAAAAACACTGTGTTAAGGCATCTGATAAAATGATTTATTTAATTAATTTAATGTCAACAAAAGAAACGTTAAATATACGATATACTGCAGCGCCATCTACACGTTAACTGTACATGTTAACATACGATTTTTAAAACAATCAAAAAAGAACTTGTGCGTGTTGAGACACCATTCGGTAACAGATGGCTGTTGTTAGCAAATACTTCGAGCTTTTGAAATAATAATATCGTTGTGATGGTTTCTGTGGTTCATTGGGTCAAAAGAAGAAAATATTTGATATATTTAAAGTCAAGTTCTGATATTTCTAAATAAGTAGCAAGAAGAAATTTATGTCCTTCGCTATTTCATCCATTAAATTTGTAAATTATTTGAGATTACGCATGACATGCGTCTCATGACAACTTTCCGTCGTAATTCATTGGTTTCTTAACTCAGAGATGTCGTTGTTGCTGAGCTGGCTTGCTACATTCCGTAACATGGAGTAGCCCTAGAAAAATCAGCAGTTACAGATGGTAGAACATTAATTATAGTAGCAGTTATAGAACAGACGGGTTTTCTTCTTCCATATTGCGTTCGGGGTTGTACTTTTTTAATTTGATTCAGAGATGGGTGTGGCTGATTCCATTCTTCCACCTGTTAATTCAGTTCCAAGATATTTTATCCTACAGTTGATGTCCTTTCACAACTTTCGTCGAACTTTGTTTTATAATCCTCCTGTGCTTTATTGATGTCGTTTTGTACTTCTTTGACGTCCTCCTATATATATATTTTTTTCCAGTTTTGTTCTAATAATTCTTCTCTACATTTCCTATAACGTCCTCGATTTTTGTCTGTAATTCTTCTATAAATATTCATTCATGCAATTCCTCTCTTACATTCGTGACTCTTTCTTCTTATTCTTATAATTGTTTGTAAATTTCTGTGCCTTCTTTTAATTCTCTTTAACTTAGATCTTCTATTAATTATACCTTACATCTCTATTCATCGAAACACGAACTCAATATTCAAGTAACTGAGGTAACGTCGTTCATTTAATAATCAATCAACCATTGTTAAGATACTCAAAGATTCAAAACTCTCCAGCATGGCTCGCTTTTTTTATATCCCTGAACTTGTTTCTTAAACTTTCAAGAAGGTTCTAGTAATTAGGCCACGTGCTCATCACGTGACGTAAAAAACTCCCTCTAAAAAAATCATAGCCAACAACAATGTACATACAGTAATGGTATATTACATTTTGGTTTGATATTACTATATAATTTCTCTGTAAAATACAATACCACATCTGGCATACTTATGTACAAACATGCAATTTCACTGTGAAATTACAATCTTTATTATATCAATAAACCTTAAGTGCCATCTTGTCGTTAAAAGGTGACTGATGGTAAAGTTTGTAAATGCTGTCAGCAGAGATAGTTACCTTCTCAATGTTATACAATTAAGACGAAGAGAATATAACTAAAATAAACAATTGTCTATAATACTAAACTTATGTTTACACCACATGCAAGTTATTATGATGTAATGTGTAGCTAAGCAAAGATGTACTTAGACGGTATATTTTTGTATTCAAAGATTGGCAGTTTATCAGTTAAGACTAATTTAACGCAATTGATCCAGAAATTCTTTACCGTTGTAGTTTTTGTCGGTTGACTGATTGTTTCAAGAGTTTGTACAAACCTGCATAAACGTTACCTGCAAATTGCTGTTCCTAATTCCGAATTGCTAGCTAAGTGACCATTCAACAGTATCCACCGCCTATCGTTAGGCTACTTTTATCAGATCATATGGTAAGATTTCATACTCATTCTTAGAGGGAATTCACGTTTCCAAAGATCGGAACGTGTTTTTCGACGAATCCCAAATAATGAATCCTCGGATTCACAGTCTGGGCACGCTAGATTTGGGCCACGCCCGACCACTTGTCGATTGATAGTCTAACAGTGGTTCGGAAGATCTCATAAAAGTTAGACTATTATATTTCATGGGTGTGGGCAGTCTTTATTTGATACGAACTTCTGAAAAAAAAAATGCCTAGAGAAATAATGTCCACCAAAATTATATCCAACTGTGTATATATGCCAAGGAGAAGAAAATGCCTAGAGTGGCTATACAGAGAAAATATCCAGGATGTTTTTATACAACATGATAACTTGAAGCTATCATGCATTAGCTCTTAGATCAACAAATGAAGAACAAATATAAATATGTGGGTGGGTGTGGATGCAGGGGGTGTGTGTATAAACCAAGTATTCAGGAATCACGGTTTATATTAAGATGGAGAAACTGGAAATGTGCTTATTTTTCTCCAGAATTCCTTGCACCTCTAACTTCTAAAACATGAAAACGCCTACAATCGAACTGGAGGTGATATAATAATTTAAAGACGTTTCTATTTATCTTAATGACAATACGGGCATTTATTTGTTTCAATAAGCCACAGATCGCAAAATTGCGATAAATACGTTCGTTTTATTCGTATTAAGTTAAGCACAAAGCTACACAATGGGCTATCTGTGCTCTGCCCACCACGAGTATCGAAACCCGGATTCTTGCGTTGTACGTCCGCAGACATACAGCTGTGCTACTAGGGGGCGCAATAAATACGAGATAAGCTCTTGAGAGTTTAAATAAGTGATTTTTCTTCACCTTCAAAAAAGGTTGGAAATTCCCTTTCGTCAAATGTTAATTCATTCATTATATATATATGTACTACGGAATTTGTGACATTTTAGGAAGTTATTCTACTTATGCTAATAATTTCATTTCTGTTAAGATTTGGTGACAAGTTTTGTGGATGGCAGATTGTTATTTTTTGTTTAGGCGTGAGAACTGGGTTTTCAGATAACTAGTCAGTGACCTCGATGGGTCGATTGACCTTGTTTTTGTCAGTTACTCCCATGTTCTTGAAAGTGCACAAGTTTTTTACTGATAAGGTAACCCAGTAAAAAAACGTAATCTTAGATTTTGAAGACACTTACGTACCCTCCTAAAATTATAACCACCTTCAGGTGTATAAATAACTTTGACACTTTTTATAGGATATTCTGAAGATACCTGACATATATATCTGTATTCCATTTTATGGAACTCCCACAAATTTAAATTACAATTTTATTAATAATGTCTTTTTGATGCAAAAAACATTACTAGTTTTCAGTATTATACATTTCATTGATATTACTATCGAGATCTACAGATTGGCTGTATTGGCACGTGAGGTCTTAATCGCTGTGGTTAGCAGTTCGGAATAGACAGACAATTTCCTTAGAAGGCGAATTCGAACACTCCTACGGTTCAACAGAACTTGGCAGAATTCCTAAGCAACCCGAGTGGCGTCTAGGAAAACCTGATGCCTTCAGGCAGTGACCTATTGTCTCGCGCAGAAACTACGGTGTTTTCAAGAGCCAGCGAAATCACAAAAAGATACTCAAATTACAAAAAAAAATGTTATGTTTCTAAAAGTTACAGTATCGAATTTGTATTAAATCAATACGTCAAAATAGATAATTTAAAGAAAAGGATTTTAATGACTTTTTGTTGTTTTCTGGTAGCCTACCGACAAAATTAGCATAAAGAATTCACAAACTTCGAAATTTATAAAACTGTGAGTATTTCATGATATACTCGTGCACTTCGTGTGTCACAGTTAACACTAAAACTTGTTATATTTATCGATCGATGGAGAGATTAAAAATCTTCATTCTCCCGCTCATTTCAGAGAATATTTCTATAGAACATGCAGAGTTAGAAAAAAGATAAAAACCGGTTTTCTCAACCGTTAAAATTAAATTGTCACTTAGTTATAAGAACTGAGCGCGCGACTGTTTTATATATATATATATATATATGTATATATAATTCACTTCT
>NW_013668531.1:63740-66658 GCF_000517525.1 Limulus polyphemus | reverse complement strand
TGGGAAAAAATAACTTTACTTTTGTTCTTTGTTTCTAATTAAGCTCAAAGCTACACAATGGGCTATCTGTGCTCTGCCCACCACGGGTATCGAAACCCGGATTCTAGCGCTGTAAGTCCGCAGACATACCACTGTGTCACTAGGGGGCAATAACTTTACAGGTGTTAATATGCGGTTGGTATTATTTGGTTGGTACTACAGAAAATATTTGCCGAAGAGAACTGAAACCCATTCAAGTATTCTTTTCAGAGTGATAATTTGATTTCAAACTATTTTAAATGGAAAACTGTATAGTCATTTTTGCTCTACCCTGTATATATAGATACACACACACACATGTGGGTAGATAGATGTAGATAACCCTATTTATAAATACACACACATGTAGATAGATAGAGTTCGGAGATCGGTAAGAGTAATACCTTGAACACTATGCCTCGTGTTATACCTATATCTCACTTGTAGAATCTTAGACTTTAACAACACCACAACAAAGTTCAAACACCTGACAAAGAAGTGCCGAAGACACGTATTACCTAAGAAATGATTTCTAGCTTTAAGTGAAATACGTAAATTTACTGTGAGGCGCTGTAAGCTTTCCGTAAATTACAGGTCTACAGATGTCCGGGTTGCAATTTCAGTTCGATGATTTCTGATGACAGTTGCGCAGTTTGGATGACGGAAGCGGTTAAAAAGTTAAAGAGTTTCAAAAAACAAACCAAGGAACGGTTGACTAGGCTACGGGAACGACTCACACCTATTAGGCCGGATGCCGATCCATATTAACCTTGACTCAAAGAAGAGAAAGGCGCGGCAAGTCTGCCTCAAAACACTCAGTGTAGCGTAACTAATGGGCCGATCTATCGACAATGTGCATGCGCGATCCATCCACATGTAACGTAAGTACTTTCCCAGCTAAAACCTCGCGGCGTACCACACATAAAATCAACCCAATTGCGTATGTTAATTTGGTTACGTTATATCACTGTATCGTTCCTATTTGTTACAGCGATCAACTGCGTAATGCAGGTTAACTGGTTAAATATAGCTAATGTGGAGTTTGTATGGCCTAAATTCGGAAAGTTCTTGCCTTACTGACTCAGCACATTTTTATGTAATTCATCAATAATTTTTCCATGAAAAAGTGTTTGTTCTAGATATACAGGTTTGAAAAAACTGAATATGGGTTTGTTCTCTAGGAATGAAAAAGATTCTCCTTTCCCGCGTCCAAGAACGTTGATACGCCACAGAAAACGACTAGATTGACGACTGCCGTCCCGTCTACTCATTCAGATCGTAGGTTACTTTCGACCTGTTACAATCTAGATCTCTACGTCTCGGGAAATCTGTCAACGACAAAAGCTGTGTACGTATATGATGATCTATAGAAATCCTCAAGAAATTTGGTGAAATTCACCCATTGAATCCTCGATAAATTTGGTAAAATTCACCCATTGAAGCTGAAACTTCGTAGAAAAACTCATTTCGAACTTTTTCAGTGTTGTACAACGCTCCTCGTTTTGTTTTACTTTTCAAGCCCAGCTGTAACTACACGACTTATGGAGTCGGTCCATTCCACTGGGAAGGCATGAAGCTGAATCGTACTCACAGCGGTTTTAGTTATTACTGAGATCACTCACGGTTCATCCCTTACTGAGAGACTTTTGCAACATCGTCGTCATGAGTTCGTACACGGCCCAGTCCTGGAGCCATCAGCGGCTCTACTCACCCCGAGAGTTCGTCCGTCGCTTCAGCCTCCCACAGGTTGTTACTATCCATGAAGGTATGACTCATCACGTCCAGACTCCTACGGCACTGGACATTGGTCAGCCCTTTCTCCTATACCAGTCTTACAATTGTCGGAAGGTTCACGCTCGCAGTTTAGACAGGGATAAGCGAGGAAGGGCCAAAGCTGTAGGACTTCCTCTGGTGGTCCCTGAAAGTTATTCAGGTAGGAACCATAAACTACTTGTTTTCAGCTTCTAATTAGAAGTAAGCTTAAAATAATACATGAACTTTTTCATCATGCTAAGGTGTATATTAACTGTAAAACATGAACTGCATAGCTTACTGCTAAACTTAAAGATACTTAAAGATCAGAGTCACTTAATATCATGATACAAGAAAAGGAAGAACTTCAACTACAAGAGAAAAAAAAAAGAGGAAGAAAGTGAATTCAGACCTGATCACCTTTTTTTTTTGTTATCGTGTATATATATATACTAATTCTTGCCAAGCTTCTTGCACTTTCAATCTTTAATCCTAGCATTTTCACAGTTGTTGTCGCATTTCAATGATAATAGATACTAGGCTTGGGAACAGCTTCTAACTTCCGAACGAAGGTTTCACTAAATTAAAAACTGAAAACCTGAAGTGTGTATGTGTGTAATATTACAACACGATAAGACTAATATTACATATTTCTTTACCAATTGATTTGAAATTAGTGAAGAGTTTATTTACACAAGTTAAATAACCATCAAATTTTCCCAGACTCTTGAGTTCTTGAGGTTTTTGTATGAGTGACTTAATGCTCTAAACGTAACGGTCTCTTTATAACAAAAATTTACTCAAGAAACTCATAATTTACTGCAATGATCAGGATGAGTAGTTTAATGCTCTAAACGTAACGGTCTCTTTATAACAGAAATCAACTCAATAAACTCATAATTTACTGCAATGATCAGGATGAGTAGTTTAATGCTCTAAACGTAACGGTCTCTTTATAACAGAAATCAACTCAATAAACTCATAATTTACTGCAATGATCATCATGAGTGACGCCCGACATGGCCAGGTGGATAAGGCGCTCGACTCACAATCTGAGGGTCGCGGGTTCGAATCCGCATTCCACCAAACATGCTCGCCCTTTCAGCCGTGGGGGCGTTATAATGTGACGGTCAATCCCACTATTCGTT
>NW_013668531.1:60210-63707 GCF_000517525.1 Limulus polyphemus | reverse complement strand
CAAACAAACAAACAAACAATCATGAGTGACTTAATGCTCTAAATGTAACGGTCTCTTTATAACAAAAACTAACTCAAGAAACTCATAATTTACTGCAATGATCATTGCACCAACAGTAAATAAATTTCAGCTGAAACTTGTTAACTGGTTTTTGTTTTCACGTAAAGCTACATGATGAGTTATCTGCGCACTGTCTACCACGGAGAATCAAATTCTGGATTTTTGCGTTGTAAGTCCGTACACTTACTGACGACCAACTGGGGGACAAATTTGTTAAAATCTAAGTTATTTTTGATTTTATCTTGTAAAAAAAGCATCTCGTACATTTTAAGAAGAATATTAAGCAGACATGGTTATTAGGGTAATGTGTAGGTGGAAGTCATGTGCTTGTAATGTGTAATACCTATCAGAACTCTGTTTATATGTGCTTCTTTTTTATTTCAACACCTGAACATTTTACGTCATATATACATTATATTTGGCTAAGTACCGGATGCTATTTTTGTTTGGTGAAGGGAATTCTAAAATTGATTGGACTGTTTTAATCAATAAATACCAAAGTATATTGTCTTCTCAGTCTCTAAAGATTAATTAATACTTACCTTGAAAACGTCATTTTGAAGCTGTTCTATTTTCATTTCATAATTTTAAATTTAACAATTGAAAGTGATATCGAATGACTTTACGTGAAGAAAACACAATGATATCATGGTATAAAAGTTAATCTACTTGAAAACGTCATTTTGAAGCTGTTCTATTTCCATTTCATAATTTTAAACTTAACAATTGAAAGTGATATCGAATGACATTACGTGAAGAAAACACAATGATATCATGGTTTTAAGAGTTAATCTACCGTTTGTGATGGTTTTAGTTTACAGCAGTCAAATCGAGTCGTGTTTCCATTACTTTTCATTCTTAACAATAACTTTATGAATCATTATAATCATGGTCTTGGAAACGAAAATAATGCTTGTTTGTTTGTTTGTTACGGATTTCGCGCAAAGCTACACTAGGGCTATCTGCGCTAGCCGTTCCTACTTTAGCAGTGTAAGACTAGAGGGAAGACAGCTAGTCATCAACACTCTTGGGACACTCTTTTACCAACGAATAGTGGGATTGACCGTCACATTATAACGCCCCCACAGCTGAAAGGGTGAGCATATTTGATGGGAGGGAGATTCGAACCCGCTATGCGCAGATTGCGAGTGGAGCTCCCTAACCACCTGGCCATGCCGGGCTCTCGCTATTCGGTCAGACAAAAGTAGCCCAAGAGTCGACGATGACTGCTGTCGACTCGTTGCCTTCCCTCTATAGATAGATAGCCTTTGTGTAGCTTTGCGCGAAAGTTCTAAAAAAAATTGAACAAATATCTTTAACTACTCATTTGTTACGCTTTAGTAAAAAGAATGGTACATAGAAGTGAACACTTTAAGCACAGTTGCTTTTGGGTCGCTAATCACACGCTGAATTATATATCTTTGACCGTGTTGCTTTATTACTCCATTCTATTCCCCAACATCACGATTCATTTATGTTTCTAGCTATTTCTTTTCAACCAGCATTTAATAAACAATATAACTTTTCTTGAAATTAGAGAAGTCGGACTACAATAAATAATTATCTTTATACATATCCCTCCTTTTGTGTAGTCACCAATTTATAATTAATACTTGTTTATCTTTATACATATCCCTCCTTTTGTGTAGTCACCAATTTATAATTAATACTCGTTAGGGAATCTATTATAAATAATTATCTTTATACATATCCCTCCTTTTGTGTAGTCACCAATTTATAATTAATACTCGTTAGGAAATCTATTACTGAGTGAGGTGTACTGTTCTTCATAAAAGTTTGTTGATTTTGGGGGTTTTTTCTTCATCGTGCAAAAGAACACATTGAGCTATCTGCACTCTGTCATAAAATAAAAGTGAAAGTGATTTTTTTACTAAACTTTTCATGCTTGTGTGAATTTGTTTTTTAATTTTAATAAAACAAAAAATACTAAGTATACAATATTTCGATATGATTTTCCAAAATTGACCAGAGCTAGTTGCGATTGAAATTCTCCTTTAACTTTACATCAAAGAATTGTGATCCCACAATGTATTGCTGGGTTATTTGTCTCAGACAATATACTTTTCACGTGAACAGCACTATACGTTGTGTTCGTAGGGTACACAACCCAAGTATTTAGATTGGAACGTTAGGTCTGTCAAGTCACTGGACTTGAAAATTCCAGTTCTTGAGATTATCAAGGTTTGTCGTGTTTTAGACCATGATTCTTGTTTAAGTACTTTGTTCTTTTAAGGACGAGTGATAAAATAACCTGCACACGGTATTTTATCATGTCACGGTTTTTATTCTTTATCTTAGAACCTACTGTGAACATGAATAAAAACGGCATTGAAATACAAATAAAAACGGCATTCAAATACCAGTAAAAACGGGATTGAAGTACCAGTAAAAACGGCATTAAAATACCAATAAAAACGGCATTGAAATACCTATCAAAATGACACTGAAATACCAATAAAAACGGCATTGAAATACCTATAAAAACGGCATTGAAATACTTATAAAAACGGCACTGAAATACCATTAAAACAGGATTGAAATACCAATAAAAACGGCATTGAAATCCCAATAATAAAAATACTAATCATGAATAAAAACTAGATATAAGAATAACAAAAACATTTTTGAATCTTAAAGTGTTACACTTAAGAGTTTTAACTTTTTTTGCTGATCAACCCAAAAGTACTCGGAGGACACTACAGACACTTTTTTCTATAAAACAACCTAAATAAGTATATAAGTATGTAGATTTTTTGTTTGTTTGCATAACTATCATGTCCATGATATTCCAAAGCACGTAGCATTAGCAGGAAAAAATTGCATCAGAAAAGAAACCCAATAATCCGAATACTTTCCGAAGGATAACTTGCCTTTATCAGGGGTATAAGTTTGTTTTTGTTTTTAATTGATTTGTCCTCGCCCTTGGTCGTCGTGGGCAAGCTAAGCTTGCAGTATTTGCTGTCTACGAAATTAAGAGGTTTTTTTAGGATATTTTTTCAGGATACTTCTTATTGCTGTTAAGCACGTTCTTTGAAGCATTGTTGTTTTTTTTTCTATGTTATTGTTTTCCAATTTGTTAAACATTTTTGGGCGTATTTTTTTAACTTTGTAACGACCATAATTTCTCTCGTTAAGAATTTTTTTTTATATGATGATACTGAAAACTAGTTTTTATATATATGTTTCTAGAAACAGGGCTACAGCAGCTGTTGAGGGCTATATCTAGTGATCTAAAAATCTAAACCATTATTTGACAAATTCTTCTCTGTGTGTGTGTGTGTGTACGATTACAATTGGTGAACCGATTGACCAATTGTCCCCTATAACCCCAGGAAAATGACGTGGGGGTCATTTTTCAGATCTGACCCCTCCCTCCCTCCATGGCGCTCGACTCGCAGTCTGAGGGTCGCGGGTTC
>NW_013668531.1:35777-59371 GCF_000517525.1 Limulus polyphemus | reverse complement strand
GTCAGTGGTAATATCCTGTACACGTGTTACCGTGGACTTTCAGAACAGTATGTGTTTGTCAGTGGTAATATCCTGTACACGTGTTACCGTGGACTTTCAGAACAGTATGTGTTTATCAGTGGTAATATCCTGTACACGTGTTACCGTGGACTTTCAGAACAGTATGTATTTATCAGTGGTAATATCCTGTACACGTATTAGAATGTTTTTAGTTTTTATTTCGTTGTTATTATAAAATGGTAAATACAACCATACGACAATATATATTTTTTTCTTTTATAAAGTGGGAACTCATCCTTACATGATTCAACAAGTTTCTATGTACATCATCATAGTGTATATTGAAACGTATAGAAACATCTAAAGATAAGTTTGTTCACTACAATAATCAGAATAATATGTTGGTATTATTGTTAGTAATTCATTCATCTTTTGACTTACGTCGATAAACATTTCTTTAATGTAGTCTACATAATTTGATAGTGAAGTAGGTTTATAAACATAACCACACGATTCCTTGTCACATAATGGACAACAACAACAATTATATAAATATGTGTGTGTGTGTTAAGGTTAAAGGAGAAGAAAAAAAAACTTTCTACAAGAACTTGTTAAATACTGATTCTGTTTTTGTGTTTTTAAATCTGGGATATTTCAAGAAGAAAGTTTCATGCACGTGTGCTTCCACAGTCAGTTTTAAGGGTATTAGTTTGTGAACAACATTCTCTCCTGCCCCTATTAACCGTTCAAGTAAGATGAGGTATTGTTGAAGTAAGAAAAGTCAATAAAGATGGACAACGCAGCCTGAAGATGGAAGTGTAGTGTAAATACGTGTAACACTGATGATGAAGAGGCTTAAACATGCTACGTTTCAAAATCTAACAGAAAAAAAAAAAAAGATTCAAGTCTGTCAATATTTACAGAAACAAACGCGTGCTAATACTATAGTTCAGCGGTTCTCAAGCTTTAGTAACCCGACTACCCCTTTTAATGTAAAATGTTTTCCCGGACCCCCCAAACCTATCGATGTTTTTTCGTTTAAAAAAAATTCCATGTACATGAAAAGATGTATTCCAAAATTAAATGTTTTAATTAATTCAGATAAATTTAATTCTACGAAAAATATTTTCTATTCTATAAATCATATCTTTTAAAAATATTTTCTATTGTATAAATCATATCTTTTAAAAATATTTTTATGAAATTTCGATTCGTTCGTTCGTTCATTTTTTTTAAAGCAAAGCCACATTTGGCTATCTGCTGTGTCCAATGCGGTGAATCGAACCCAGGATTTTAGCGTTGTAAGTCCGTAGACGTACCGTTGTCCCACCGATAAACTGAAATTTCGGACATGACTCGCGGACCCTAGTTTGGGAAGCGTTGCTGTAACTGTAGCCCCCCCAGTGGCACAACGGTATGTCTGCGGACTTACAACGCTAGAAACCGGGTTTCGGTACCCGTGGTGGGCAGAGCACAGATAGGCTATTGTGTAGCTTTGTTCTTAATTACAAACAAACAAACTTTAGCTGTATCTGTAAGCTAATTTGAAGATACACTGTACTCCAGGGGCACGTTTATGTCAAATTAGTTAATTCGATCTACCTTTAACCATATGCTCGATAGCCGTTGTTATAGCATTGCGATTCCTTGTTTGTATTGAATGCAGATTTGCTTCGTTATTTTGATCGAGAAAATTGTTGAATATTTGTATAACAACATGTTATTTTTGAAGCAGTAGAAACAGCGTTTTTTTATATTGAATTATGATAAGGGGCTGAAGTTGTCACTGGAGGAGAAGAATAAGCTTGTCAAGTTAGTTGAAGGAATTTTCAATATGTCTGTGTAATAACAATTAATACTGAAATTGTATGTGTCTTAATGATCACTTTGCTTGTATTTTAATTTAACACCATTTTTAATAATCCCTTTAATCTAAACTCTTATAAAATAAATTAATGTGTATTGTAGTGTTAATCATAATTTCAAGGGTTTAGAAAGAGGAGCTTAGGGAGCTTTAACCCTCCCCTCCCCCCAGATTTTCAGTCTTAATATAAAACCAATTATCCATAGATACCACGGTCGTTACGCGCACATCTATTTTGAGCTTTTTAACAATCCCTCTCCCCACTTTCCGAACCATGTCTACGCCCTTGAATTTTGAGAAGAAAATAACGAAATACAATATTGAGAAAACTCAATCCATGCATATGTAATTATAAAACTGTTTTTCTTGAATGGTACGTGCGTTGGATCACTCTCCTGAGATGAAACTTATAAACAAAACTAACGTGTTTCATAAGTGACTCGATTCTTCACGTTTAGCTGTAATTTTATAGCATCGTTTAAAACCATTTACGTCTTTTGGAAACACAGCAGGTCTCCTCAAACAAGGGCATTGTTCTTACTGCATACAAAAGAAATGGTGATGCAAAGATGGCTTAGAGATAAAGTTTCTAGCAAATAAATTATATCCATAGTCATATTCAGTACAATTACATATATCTGGGGAATTACCACTTTTCCCGTGTTTAGATAGGTCATTGAACAGGATAAAAAACATATATATAAATGTAAAACCCTTAATCTATCGAATTTCGTCACTCTGTTGCTACCAGCTATTTTTCAATGAAGTTGTATTTTCACGTTAGATTTGTTTGTATAAAAACTACTGAAATAAGTAATGCAGTTTTCAAGTGATCAGCTGATTCACTTTGTCTAACCAGTACCCTAATCAAGCAGCCTACGGGACGTTGCACTTTCTTGGAGGATTGTCTAGACATTTTCAGACGCTAGAAACTTCGAGGCAAATGAAGAGAGAGAGAGAGAGAGATAAAGTCAGCGAGCGAGTTTTTGGGCTGAAAGGTGCATGCTGAAGAACTCTACAATAAGATTAGGAGTTTTACGTTACAGCTCCACCTACAGGTGAATATCTCGTAGAAAGCTCCGTTTTCGATTCTCTGGGCTGTAATTAAGGGTCAGACAACGTAACATGGGCGGCTTGGATGGAAAACTAAAAAGAAATTGTGTTGTTTTTTTTTACCAGAATATAGTTTCCCTCGTTCTTATTTTTGTCTTTAATCTTCTGGACTGTGTTATAGACACTGAATCTGTCTATGTGATAAATAATACACTTGAATTGGTCAATGTTCAGTTCATATTCACTGATCTTTTTTTTTTTTTTGATGATAGTTCCGTCGCTAAGAAAGTATTTCTCTCTGAGATTTTATACTGTTTTTCCAGTTATATCCTTTACTAAAACTAGATAGTTTTTCTAATGCTCGCGCTAGACAGACTACGTCTTGAAATCACTGTCCTATAATCATCACCTTTGTCTCCGCTTCTAAAACACGCACTACGTTATAAAACTCTCACGAAAAAAAATCAAGCCTTTTACAACTTACATGATTTTGTACGTTTGAATACAAAAAATATAAATAAAAGCCAAATAAATAATGACTGATTAGGTTTATTCGGGAGTCAGATGGCGCTTCGTTCGTAGTAATAACTACTTCTGCGCATGCAAGGTATTGATTTTTTTAAACCATTTTGTTGAGAATTAATTGCATAGTTTAACTTTCTAAGAGACTGGATCTCCTGTGTGCGCACGAACACAAGAAATATCTAAAGCAAAATACTTAATTGATAAGAATTTTACATATTCTTTTTTTCGTGCAGCATCTGATAAACGAGTTTATTTATAGATTAGTCTATCGGTATAAAGTCAGGTCCAGAACGCGTTCTGTATCAAACCACACAGTGGATATGACGTGCGTAGATGACAACGAAAAATCTGATTGGCCACAGAACAGAAATAGTTTAAAAGTTGATATATGTCTGTGATTTCTAACGTAAGTTAAAGTTGTTTTTATTAGTATGTACAGTGTAATAATGTAGTTCATTCTCTTCTCGTTTGTTTTAAAATGTTTCATTTAACTAGGGAATTTTATACTTGATTATATAGTAATTCGGAAATTTTATGGCGTATAAAATTACACCTTTTTCTACAACGTGCATGTATACCTTTCGGCACCAAACGATGTAATGTACGATATGATCCTTCCTTTCCACCTTCACTACATAGTTGCATTGGCTGACCCCCATAGTCTTGCATGAGTCACACAGTGCAGGCAGCCTTGATAGTGGATTCTTTACTGTGGTGTTCCTGGAGCTGAGGAACGCCGAGTCTTATCACCACACTTAAAATCAATTGTTTTGCAAGTTGCAAAGCGGACGATAGTTTTTCGTTCTGTCTGTAGATGAGAACCACCCAGCAAGAAGATCCTGGACTCTTGATCTGTATGTAGATGAGAACCACCCAGCAAGAAGTTCCTGGACTCTTGATCTGTCTGCTCTCAGCTTGAGGTGATATCTTGTCTGGCTAACGAGTTCATTATATGCTTTATTTGATTTGTACTCAAGATAGTCCCACGATCTCTTGTGCTTATTTTTGAATATAAAACCATCTTGGAACGGCAATTCTTTGTTCCATTCATATGTTGTGACTCATCGTTGTACTACAGAAAAGTAGACTTTAGCTCATTGCATGTCTTTTCTGTGCTGCTTGTTCTCCCCTGTCTTAAAGAACAGTAACTCTCTTAAGAAATCAAAATTCCTCGTAATTCTAGCATTTGTACAACACGACTATTGGAATTGTGGCATTTGGGCTAATTTTAAATTTATTGTACTGAGTGAACACAATTCCAGGCATTATAACTCTAAATCCTGAAGTTTTTAACCGAAATTCCTGGGTATTTTTAATACATAACTATTGTAACTAGGATACTTTGCTCACTTGGATTTATTGTTGAAAAAAAAATCCTTTCAATTTTAGCACAAAACCATAAAGATTGTGACAGACACTTAATCCTAGGCTGTTAAAGCCAACATTTAAGAATTGGTTTAAAAAACTTAACCGTAAGGATTTTGTGCTAACTCTTGGGATTTTTAACTATAATACACAGCCATGGAGACTGTGACGTCAGGGATACTTAGTTTTACCTTGCGTAATCCCTGTGCCCAAAATGTCTGCGCTCATTATTTCGACTTGAGTTTTTCTCAGTCTAACAATGAAGATGTAAAGAGTAACGTCTATGTGAAGCCTTTGTTATCACATAGAAAAATAATAACACCGTGTAATGATAATAATAGTGATATAAAACTTGGCCGGTGGCGGAAATATTATCATTCTCAGTGACCTACATATGCTTTATGTATCCCTTTGCGTAAATATATCAATTATTATGTGTGGATGTGTAATATAGAATATAATTAAAAATAAAAATATATGGATGGTCTCGTTCTTACATAACAGAGATAGTTTACTAAGCTAACGTTTGTTACCCAAGAAAAACGCCTATCGCCCTAAAAATTTGGAGAATTTCTGTAGAACAGGCGTAATGAACTTTCTAAAAACGGGAGAGCAACGATACACGAGTCCTCTAGCGGTGAAGTCAAGTGTGTCTGATAGTTGAAATAATTCTTGTGTTATGGCTAAAATTACGGGTTAGTGAGAATTTTTTTTCTTGAAATTTTACTTAGTTTTAGATCATTCTCTGGGGACAATGTTTTTTGCTGTTGTTTAGTATTTGAAACTAAGCGGAACCAGAAAACCTACTTATACGCGTTAATCACCACGTTATGACAATGGATTGCAGAATATCTCAAACAGGATTATTATTTCAAGCACATTTTCTTTTGCAGTAAATTGCCAAGGGGTATGGCAGACCTGCCCCATAATACAAGATGAAATTAATTTTCCCAACATCTATAACTTTTAAATTTTTTTTTCGATCTGAAAACGTTGTAAGCTCGTAAAAATACGCAGACGATCATTTGTAGAACAATTCGTAGAAAGGTAAGTTTAACGCATGCTTCTGATCAGTCTCTTGGATCATAAACTCGGAAAATTCGCGTGATTATTTCTTTGTTTGACACAGACACACACAAAACCGCCACAAAGACGGATTTTTTTCTTTTTGTTTCTATAGTTAAAACAAATTGTAGACGTAAACAGTGATTTTTTTTAGTTAATAATTTTTATTTTTATTTTTGGAGTAACATTTTTTCCCCGAAAAACTAACATCTTATGAATTGGTTGTTTGTTTTTTTATAAACAGAAACAAAATGATAAGGTTGGTCCTTAAAGTATACTTTAGAATATTTATGTTTAAAACGTTCACTTGGTATTCTGGGCAAATGTAAAACATATAGTTCCACACAGTTTCAAAATACTCGTAATGGGGTCGGGTGTGGTCAATATTTGAGCACCCGCACTGTGAATCCGAGAATAAATGGTTTGCGACTCTTTACCGAAAAACTGGGATCTGTACTTTGGGCTACTGGATACGCTATTAGAGTATCACTCATACTCCAGTATTCGATGGCACAAGAGCAGCCCACGGGTTGGCGTGGGTATTCTAGTATATAACTTTAAAATTAGGGACGGCTAGCGCAAATAGCTCTCGAGTATCTCCGTACGAAATTGAACAAAACAGCAACAAAATTATCTCTCGTGCAGATTCGTAGAAAAGTCGAGACAGTATCATAGGCCTTCATGTGACAGGTTTATAAGGCGTTGTACATTGAAAAGGAACAAGACAGCATTATCAAAATGCACTTGCAAGATGTTTACTTTGAGAGATTCGTGAAAATAAAAACGTTCCATCATCTGTAATGTCCACGTGCTTGTGGCACTCAACTCAAAGATTGAAACAATTTGCCTTTTGGGTCTTTTAATATCCAACCTTATGAACTGGAGCAGCAACTTCTGGGAAATATTACGCTTAATTCTGGTGATTGTAGCACTAATTGTGAAAACTTAACACCGAATAGTAGAATTGTGACACGTTATTCATAGAACTTGTTCACCAAATCCTGGAGTTTGTAACACTGAACCTGGGTTTGCTGTACCGAGTTCCGAGAACTGAACACTAAGTCAAAGGGTAGTAACACTTAATCTTTTGATTTGAAACGTACTGATATGATTGAAAAAGTAAATCTTTACACCAACTAGACATTATGATGACAATTATTTTAAAAAACTGTGATATTAAGTTGTAGAAATTGTAATTCAAATGCTTGAGAAAATTACACCGAATTCTGAGAATATAATGCAAAATGTTGAGTTATAATTCTTATCCAGAGATTGTAAAATTCAAACTTGGGGATAATAATTATAATGCCAAAAACAGGATTTTGAAAGTCAAATTCTAAGTAGTCGGTTATTCGGGTTATTTTACTATTCACCTACAAAAACAAAATCCAAACGAGGGATGGTAATTCAAGAAAACACATAGAAACTAAAACACTTTCAATCAATCAAGTCAATATTATTACATTGTGTGATTCTATTTAAGGAAAAACTAATAAAATAACCAATGTCTTGAATGTTAACACGCACACATCTATAATTATGTATGTCAATACATCTATAACGATAATTGCGTCCGTATAAAATTGTATCTCTTGTGTCACATAAAAATATTAATTTACAGTTTAAAGTTTAGTATAGTGACTTAATTTATTACCTCCCCCTTCGAAGGTGACTGAGATTATGTTTTACACATGTGTATGTGTGTGTTTGTTATCCAGATTTCTCAAAAACTGCTGAATGGATTTGGACGAAAATTAGTGTACATTTGGGCTATGACCCAACTTAGAAGTGGTAAGTTTTTGGAGGGTCAAGCTCACAGCAAGTTCACGAAGATCCAAAAATCCCAATCTGTTAACAAGGGGACCACTTTTTCACACTATTTTTGCTCTAAAACTCAGTCAAAAATGATCGAATGTTGATGAAACTTGGCAGACTTGTGTAAAATATCATTTCTCATTGTTCTGCCAAAAACAGTCCGTGTCCGTTGAAAACGACGAACATACGGACACATTTCCGTATTTTTTTTTAGGGCCAAATATGATCACCACTGCGTGGCACAGGTATAGGCTCTACTGAGATCCCATCTAGTTATTTTCTGTCCCATGTGGCTAAACGGTAAGTCTAAGGCTTATAACGCTAAAAATCGAGTTTCGATATATCCCCGGTGTGCACGGATAGCACATTGTATCGCTTTGGGATTAATAACAACAAACAAAATATTCTGTTCTAATTAACAACACAGTTACCAGTTTTCTTTTAATTTCCATAAATTAACCGGATACTTATTGTAACAATTGTTAATTGAAATATTATCATTATTATTTATAAACATTTAAGGTTTCATTCATTTTCTCAGACTATGGTATTATTTGTTGCCTTTCAGAATTTGTATTGAATACTGGAGGGACTTGCACATTTGGATAATAAAGTTGGAAAAAATGTACTTTTACACTCCACATAATTATATGAAAACTGATATTTCAACCGACGTTTCGCCTTTGCGGCTTCTTCAGGGCTAGTGCATGAAACTGTTTGTTTTTATCTAACCTTATTGTAGCATTTTATGCACAGTGTAAACTAATCTTGCGGACTATTTCTTATACTACTTTTATCCAGACTGTTAAGTCATTGATATCTGTTAATGAGATATAACGGTTGCATTGCTTTGGTTTGCAGTCAGTATTTTTGACTTTGTATGTAACCGTTTTATAATTTTCATATTTTTGGTCATTATTATTGGAACTTTGTTTCACGATATCTTCTCAGTTATATTTGCCATATTGTGGGTGCAAAACCCCTTTCTAGGGGAAGATCTAACCCATGAAAGAAACGTGAGGGAGAGTAAATCAAATAAAGCTAACGCTAGAAATTGGGAGGAGGGGGGATTTAATTTCCTCTCTGACACTGTAACACTACCAAATCCTATTAACTGACACTGTAACACTATCAACTCCTATTAACTGACACTGTAAGAGCATCAGATGCTATTAACTGACACTGTAACACTACCAGATACTGTTAACTGACACTGTAAGAGCATCAGATGCTATTAACTGACACTGTAACATTACCAAATCCTGTTAACTGACACTGAAACACTACCAAATCCTGTTAACTGACACTGAAACACTACCAAATCCTGTTAACTGACACTGCAACACTATCAGATTCTACAAAGTCGGTTGACCCCGTGTTTCATAAGTACCAAAGAAGTTCTTATTTGTATTTTCAGGTGATGATGAACTTAGAAGTATGTTCTGTGTCATGCGTGCAATCTTGTTAGTCTTACCAATCACGTGCTTATCACGACTTCGTGGTTTCTCCAAGTAGTGAGTGTAATTAAATCAATGCGGTAAATATCAAGAATGAGAGTTAGGTAGGACTACTCGGCTTCGTACGTGCCGTTTTGGTACTTCTTTGTGGAACAAGAGTGATTCACTGCAATTCATTTATACGTTTCCTTGCATATTCAATAAACCACGCGTTTTGTTCCTTATAGCACATCATGGTTGATGACATCTGGTGAAATCTTAGTTCAATAGCAAGCCCATTAAAAGTTGCATTTAAAAAGGGCCATACCTCCAAGATAACATCGCCATGCCCAAGTTCGTGTAAATTTCTCAAACCTTATCAACATGCAAGACAGAATGTACTCCCATTTCTTGCAAGAACTGGAAAGAAATCAGAGGTGGCCGATGAATTCCAGCTCGTGATTCACGGCCTGACAGCGCTCGCAGAGGTCCGAGTGTAAATATACATAAAAGGTCATTATTCATAAGAAAAGTATTTAACATGTCGTCCGAACTTCATAAGGTTTGTTAACTTTATTTAATAGGTATCAGTTTGTTAAATCTACCACTAAACGATGATATGTTACTGTGGCAACATACAGCAGGTTTTGTTTTTAAACTATAACCCTAAACCTGTTATCACGAGATAGTGGACCTGTTCCTGAAAATACAAGTTCACGGACGTCTGGGAATCTACATAGCAGGTTACCTGTTCACTAGTACGTTTGCTTAGTTTGTAGTTAATACCTCTTTATTAAACGATACACGCTGTGCGTGGCAGGGGTCACGACCTCGAGTGGAAGAAGAAAAAATTAGAATACTAGTATCTGATTAGACCGGTCGGTTAGTTGGCTAGTGGGGAAACAAGAACTCTGTTTGAGATTCATGAATATATCTCATGATGTCCACCAGGAGAAATATTCTTATGGATATCAGACTGATGTCACGTGATCGAATGCCAGCTTTTCGTTCAATTTATGACCGTCTGTGGTTCATCTATGCACTAACTGTTTTAAAGCCCGTCAGAACGTTTTTTTACCAATGATTTATACTTATATAAATATAGTTAACAAATCTGAAACGTTTATAAGTCAGAGTTATCGCGTAACGTGTTCTTTAATCCTTCAGAATATAATCTGTTTACACTTGTATCCATGCCGTGAATAAATATACAATCATGTGTGAAGTAGGTTTTATTGGAACAACATTTGAAAAGTTTGTCCAGTATCGTGTAGTTCGTCTACTCCAATACATGTTTGTTGATTTACCACGCCAAAAGCTAAGCTGAGTAGCTCACAAAATATGTGGTTTGAGAAACTGAAAGTTCTATGCTCACGAGTTTGCTAGGCTTTCTGTCAAAACACTGCAATAAATTTAAGTAAGTGACAACTTTTCCCGTGTAAATTCCTGAATCAAGGAAGGTGATTTTAGAATTCGCTACTGTGGTCCAACGACTTTCAATCAGTTACCTAAGCCTCGGGCTTCTTTTAAGTTTGTTTTATTCGCTGCAGTTATTGAAAAAACAAAATGTGCGAGGCTGTACGTCTATTTAGAAAGATAGCTTTTTATTGGCATAATAAAAACATCTGTAGAGTATATAATCGGATGATTTTTAAATATTTTCACTGCGATACTCCACGGATCATGGCGAGATTGGGGTGATTTTTTAAATATTTTCTGCCCGTCCTGGCCAGGTGGTTAGGGAGCTCGACTAGTAATCTGCGGGTCGCGGGTTCGAATCCCCGTCCCACCAAACATGCTTGCCCTTTCAGCCGTGGGGGCGTTATGATGACACGGTCAATCCCACTATTTGCTGGTAAAAAGAGTAGCCCAAGAGTTGGCGGTGGGTGGTGATGACTAGCTGCCTTCCCTCTAGTCTTACAGTGCTACATTAGGGACGGCTAGCGCAGATAACCTTCGTGTAGCTTTGCGCGAACTTCAAATAAACAAACAATAAATAAATATTTTCACTGCGATACTCCACGGGTCATGGAGATATTTTGACTTGCATCTTAGAAACTTATGTACTTTATTCAGTGTTTACTGTTCGTGACTGAAGTGTTTTATAAACATTATTATCATTTGGTCTTCGGCTGAGTTTAAAAAAAGCCATTAGAAAGTTGTATATATTCTAAAAGTTGATATTTAAGTTGGTATTCCCGCAGAAGATTTTTCTGTGCTGTAACACTATTTGTGACACATATTTGTCCGTTTAAAATTTTAACTTATCGCAATTTCAAGTTGAACGTTTTCAGTGCATTTATATGTAGTAGCACATCATTTTATACGCTTTACGATGGTGGCAGTGACCTGAAAAACCACGTTTCAGAAACTATCAGTTTGAGAATACACATTGTAACAGGTTTTTTTTGTTGTTGTTGTTTGTTTGTCCCAGCGCAATCTGGATTTCAAGATTTTGTTCCCTGATATCGTATCAACACCTTGTATCCATCAAGATGTGATGGCTAGACTTTCTTCTTTATTAACACAATCTGGCGACAGTTATTTGTGTGGGTTGAAGAGTATATAGCGAAATTTGTTTTTTGAGTAGGTGTTTAAATCCACACCCAACGACCAGCTGGAACCTATAGTGATATGGAGGGTGTGTTCACAATTTCTCATTTAAAACGTTTCTTTTTTGAATCATTTTGTTATATCCACCACAGATATTTTCCTTTCTTTTTAAATGTGTTTTAGTATGTGTTGCATAGGTTATCAATCACTTAACACAATACGCTGTGTAGCTGTAACTCAAGTTTCCTACATGGTTTTTAATTTTAGTGAATAAAAGGTAAATTATGTAAATTGCATAGCACCAGCATGTTCACCACCGTCCATCGGCACTAGCGACACCTAGCGATATGGCCTTGAGGTTGTTTAAATTAACAAGAATGCCCTTCAACGGCTCAAAAGGGACAGTATTGTGTTGTCTGTATCCAACACACGAGAACTTTACAGGCAGGGTATTTTAACAAACCAGATTGATGGACTTTATTATCAAATACTTATAATGATATGTACGCAGTGTCGATAATTATTAAAATCTTAACTTTGTTGACCTTTGAAATGTATCGTGGTTTGCTTACATAATATTGTTGAATTTTATAGTTAATCCCTAAATGAAATTTATATGCCATAATTACATGCATGTCTCTGGATATTAAAGTTGTAGAACTAATTCAAAAGAGTTACACAAGGTAATCCGCTCGAGCTGTGTGACACGCAGGTGCTAATATTGCTTTATCATAAATAACTCAACTCCGCTATCGTAAACTTAAACTATTAAATACAATGTAGCAAGCATAACATTAACGAGGCTTTTTTTTTGTGACATCTAGTAAGACTTAAGTAAAACCCTTTTAATTTAAGGCAAAACTGTTCAATTAAAAACGAAAACATACAGATCAACGTATTTATTTGCTTTGTTTCTAAGACCTGTAAGTTTGTTTGTATATTTGTTTGTTTGTAATTAAGCACAAAGCTACACAAGGGCTGTCTGCGCTCTGCCCACCACGGGTATCGAAACCCAGATTCTAGCGTTGTAAGTCCGCACACATACGAATTATACGGAATGTCTTAGGAAGAGTGTTGTTGATAATTAAAACGAAAACCATACTTTAAATCAGCTACAATATCTCTCAAAGAAGGCTTAACTTTCACGGCGTTCTAAACCACTATACAGAGATACCATGGTTACTTGTCAATTGGATTACACTTTCCTGAGTCGCTTTTCAATAGAATAAACTTGAAGTGTTAGATGTTAATTATCTGGTACATTTCTGTGTGACTGCAATATTTTAGACCATACACATTAGGTCTAATTGTGTACAATCATTCCACACCGAAGATTCCTGGTACGCAACCCACTGCCGCAATAACGCGCTCCGCATTTGTGGGTCATGGATGCGCTAATCTAATGAGGGTAAAATCTCACTATTCGATCAGGCAAAAGTAACTCGAAAGTTAAGAAGGATGTTAATAACTACATTCCTTCCCTACAGTCTGCCAGTTTAAAATTAGGACGGCTATACAAAGATAGCTTTTGTCCAGCTTTTCGCGGAATTCTGAAATAAGTATACGAAAAAATCGTACCTGGAAACTTTCCGGATTTGACTAGGAGTCTCTGAGACTTCCATTACGTCGTTATGTCTCCAGTGTCTGGACCTCCGGAGTAGCGCTGTGCCCATGCGCACGTGCCTTCTTGCTCCTGGTAAATATTTCATTTTTTATTATATCTGACTATTCCATAATAGTTGCGGGTATATTTGATAGTGTCTCGAATCTATCTTGGGCAAACCATAATATGTTACATTGCAATTAAGTTTTAGTTATGTTGGGTAGTAGCTGCTTAATGGGGCCCAAGCCCCGGATCTATTCTATAGCTAGCGACGCCTCCTCGTATTTTATCACCAGTGATCTAGTTCTTTTACCCACCCCATGAAAAACTTTGTCTAGACGGTTCATCCAATAAAAGTAAATCTAATTATACAAGCTTTCTTACAGCGTACAGTAAATATGGTTTTCTGGACTTGCTCATCGTTATCTTCTTACTCAAACTGTTTGCCTACGAAAATGAATCTTTTAATTTTGATATTTGAATATTCCAGTAACACTTACAAAACTAAGTTTCAGCTCTTTCGGTGACACTGAAGATGTAATAACCGAGTGTTTGAACTTTATACATTTTTTAAAACTCTCTGGGTCAACCAAATCACAGCTATCACTGACCAATCCTTACAGTTGTAAACTGTAAAGAAAACTCACACAAGTTTTTATTGGTTGCACATAGTAAAACTTTTGTTTATTTTGTTCACAACGTCTCACCAGGTTTACCTGACATCATCAGGTGGGATACAAGAACTGAGGCTAACAGAATTTAGTTTTTAAAAAAGGAATCATGTGAGAATCAATAACAATAGTAATCTACAAGCATGTCGTTTCAACAACAAAAAATTAACAACCTTATATTTCAGTTTTGTGTACAAAAAAATCCCTTCCACTGTTATTAATAAAGTAATTGCTTCCTTTGAAAATAATCCACAAATTCACATAGAAAATTATTCTTACGAATATATCCCTGTTTCTTGTGTTTTCCCGTTCATCCCAAACTTATCTCATGCTATAAAAAATTCCTGTTTCTTGTGTTTTCCCGTTCATCCCAAACTTATCTCATGCTATAAAAAATTGACATTAAAGTACAATTTACATTTTTAACTGCCCCCCCCCCCCAGTGGCATAGCATGTCTGCGGACTTACTACTCTAGAATCCGGGTTTCGATACCCGTGGTGGGCAGAGCACAGATAGCCCATTTTGTAGCTTTGTGCTTACTTACAAACATTTTTACCAGGAAAAACGCTAAGTCAACTGCTATCCAAAAAGTGCGCGAATAATGATGCTTCATGTGTAAACAAGTGAATGTACAGACTGCAAAAGCTGTTATAGTGGTGAGACAAACAGACAACTTTCTACTCGTTTACGTGAACATTTAAAACCCTCATCTCATGTTTTGAAACATATGTCTAGGAACAATCATTCTTTTAATTCTTCTCAGATAAACATCCTCAGTAGAGAAGACAGCATTAATAGACTAAAAATAAAGTAAGCCTATTAATTAAAAACATAACTCTATTCTTAACAAACAAAATAGCGTTCATTTATATCTATTTCAATCGCTCCCTTTTGTGAGCAACTGGATCTCGATGAATTACATATACTGTTCTTATGTTTTCATTTTGACAAAAAGTTGATACTATTAGCATAAAATACCTGTAATGCGTTGTATAACGAGTATTTTAAATAAATTCTTACGTCATACAAAACCATAAATATGTAAATTTACTCGATTTTTTGTTGTTACTTTAAATATGGAGTGGCGACATTTGTCAAATTGCCAATCATTCATAGTATCGAATCAAGCTCAAGGACTAAAATATTAATTATATCAGTTTACTTATACTAGCACAGAGTATATATCAGGCCCGTACGCAGAATGTTTGAAAGGAAGTTCTAATTTCTGTGTGTTTGTAATTAAGCACAAAGCTACACAATGAGCTACCTGTGCTCTGCCCACCACGGGTATCGAAACCCGGATTCTAGCGATATAAGTCCGCAGACATACCCCTGTGCCACTTGGGGCTCTAATTTCTGAAATCAAAAGCCAACAGACATTGTGCGACGTACAATCATCATGCAAAGCATGCTAATGCTACGGGGGTCTGGGGGCATTCGATTGCTTCAAGCCAAAAAGAAAGCTAATGCTTCATCAGAAGAACTTAGACAATGTAGAAAACGTTAAATATCATAAGCAACTGCGCTATAACTATATAAGCATAATCTTTATACATCACAAAAATAGGGGATTCGGCCGAACACCCTTGACTCCCCCTCCCCACGTACGTGCGTGTATATTTTAATAAGGTATGTATTCGTGTAATTTCTATTATTAATTTTCATGTTGTTATTTTGAGTGTTGACCTGGTATCGCAAGGTTAATCGTGTACGCGCTACTGTAACCAAAGGCTTGTAGGATACCGCACTAGGACCTTGGTTTGATTACAAAAATGGGATGCTTTTTGCTCGTTACTCCAGTTCGAGTCATAAGAATACTAAGAAGCTGGCCAGTTTAAGATTAGCAATTGACAATATTGTGAATAAAGATTTTGTTTACTTGTTTTTCTTTACTATCAGTGTTTAATACATTTCGTAACATTTTGTGCATACTTTTTGGCTACTTGTTGGATATCGGTGTACCTGAATACCACTGCAGCAACACCTGGGGCATTTAATGAAATTTAAGAAACTAAATTTTTCTGGGTGAAATTGATTTTGGGAAACCCTGTATTAAATCACTTTGTTTGTTAATGCTGTAGGGAAAACTTTTACTTCCCTTCGTAGCTTATTTCCTGGATAAAAATGCCGCTTAAAATTATTGATTCGGTTTAGAATTATGAGACCAAGGCAATAAAAATAAAGGAAATGGTTTTACGCTCTAGAGAATTTCAAACAAGTGCTTGAAGGTCAGTTACTGTAGCCAACTAGGCTAACAGGTTTCGATCGTCACATTCCTTAGTTTAAACTTTTTGTTAACAAGCAGGGTCGCGGGTTCGAAGCCCGTTTGGTCTCAGTTTCACGTCCTCAGGGAAAGCTACAAACCTTACATAGGGCAGGGGGGACACTCTTATAGTTTCTATAGTTACAAGCTAAAAGAATACTGACGCTTTGTTTGCTTCTAAACAGCTCCCTAGCAAAGTGTGTATCTTTACGGTAACTTGATGCGTGACAAGCAGTCATACGCAATTACTATCTTCCAAAGGTTATGGCATCTGTATAGTCCTATAGAGGTCGTTGTATCTTTATAAGTTGTGGCTTTAAAGTTGTGTAATTAGTTAAAATTACATTGCCACCAAAACCAGATACTATCTTACCTTCATGCATGTTCACCTTCCTTGTTTATGTATTGTCTAAAACGCATGCTGCCAGGTAACTGATGTAAAAAGATAAGTAAGTGTCCATTGTGTTTAACCACACAACTTACCTTTCCTCATATCATTAAAGATCGACAACTGAGAATTTTTTCACAACAAAAGCGCCATTAAGCCTTTTTTTAATTGAATTGAAAATAGTTTCGTGACTTAAGATTTTTCCGTTACAAGGCATGCAAAAAGTGTAGCAATCCCGAGTCAATTAGATATTAATAATTTCATACAAGAGCATTTATACGAGTTGAACTTCTTAGAATTTCCCCTGATGCAGTTGCAATTTGCAGACGTTTAACGGATAAATGGTGTGAACCATTGATGTTAACATTACTGTTGAAGCTATTAAAATATTTTGATACTTGATCCTTAATGTTTTAAGCAAAATTGTTCAAACGCACGATTGCCATATGCAATGATAACAAGTGTAACTCTGAATGTAAAATTAATTACTTTAACAGTAAACACTGGCAATGATTAAGGGATAATTATAAGTGTGGTCATCCCATGTGTTGGCCATAGCTTAGATAATTATATATTTTTATTAGCGTTTATGCTTGTTGTTTTAAAAACATTTCTGAGAAAGTGAATGGATAACTTATGATAATAATGTATAAAGTATCTAACCACTCCGTTACTTTGCAAACAGGTTTTAAATCATTATTTGATGAACCTTGGATTTCCAAAGTAAAAAAAATACTCTATGTCCCTTCTCCTCACTCTTTCCAAGTAAAATTGTCTTTTAGGAAATGGTTGAAATACTAATGAACACGGTAAAATGAGGACTTATTACGTCATAATGCACACGTTTTGTTCCTAGGGGGTGGAAGCTGTTACATGACTTTGAGTTGGAAACTTAAATTTCCGATTCTAATGAAGTTACTTTCATTCCCCATTGAGAGTGTCGGGTCAAAGTTGATATCAGACTGGTGTAACCGGTTGATTTTTCTTCCAGCTGATGTTAAATGAAATAGTAAAATTTGGAAAGATTTTTATGTTATAAACTAGAAGAACGATTTTTCATGGTAATTAAATAACCATGAAACAACTCGGTGTCGTTGGTTAGTGAATGGGAAAACAGCTTTCTAATGTGGATTAGTGCCTCACTTACACTTAAATTAAAAATCTAGAGACACCATGATCTAATTGGTTTGTTGTTTTTTTGTTACGAATTTCGCGCAAAGCTACTCTAGGGCTATCTGCGCTAGCCGTCCCTAATTTAGCAGTGATAGATTAAAGGGAAGGTAGATAGTCAACATCACCCACCGCCAACTCTTGGGCTACTCTTTTGCCAAAGAATAGTGGGATTGACTATCACATTATAACGTCCACACGGCTGAAAGGACGAGTATGTTCGATGACGAAGATTCGAACGACTCGTAGATTGCGAATCGAGCGCCCTAACCACCAGGCCATCAAAAATGGACGTGAACATTTTGAAGCACAGCTACGGTAGGTATACGAGCAAGGAAATTAAAGTATGTGCTTATTGTGAAAATTAATGTTAATTTTATCAGACATGCCTTTAGAACCAACGCTTTCTCGAGCATCAAGAGACGTCTATTTCTTTAATAACGTACTGGCATGTATAAGACGAAAGAAGCTGTATAGAATAGATGCTATTTTAACTACACTGACGGATATAATCAACTATGTAACCATTACTTGCAGTTCACAATGACCTTCGGACCAGGATCAAGTCTCTGTAACTGTTAAGCCCTAACTTTCCTTAATGAGCTATTGTTTGAAAAAGAAGGAGGGGGAAAAAAAGTCAACGGTTTGAAGCCTGGCTTGTGTTTGAATGAGAAAACAAGATATCCTGTGTAAACATTCGAACTTTAAAAGCAGTTATTCCAAATGTAGTACTCCTGAGTCGACATACCCGAGAACTTCTTTACAATCTGGTCTTTGGTAACATGTGCAAACGAATGGGGTAATTTAAATATACATCATTGTCCAATAATAATTAACCTCAGTTACGACCAATCCGGGACCGATTTGTTCCAACATCCATTACAGATTTTTGTGCTAATCTGTTCAGAAGACGAATCTTCATCAGAGTTGTGGTACGCTTCTCTACTAATGTTATCAGTCTATGGTTAAGGTCTAGAAAAAGGAATAGAAACTTTATGTCCACGAACTGCTTTAAAATTTGGTTTAATCTATCATAATCTCTGATCCGGGTATCGGTATTTAGGTCTTTTAGACCTGGAAGGGTCAGGTTCAGTGACCTCTTCCTCCCTCCTGCACTTGTTTTGTATCTGTTCAATGTTGATTTAATTACTACAAGAGGGTCAGAGTTTAGCTAGTCCACGCTTTCGCTCTGACCACTTTCAAGGCTGACCCTATCATAATAATACTCAGTTTTTGTCTGTTCATTTCTACGGATGTAAACAAAAAATGTATGTAAATATACTTTAGGACATTTGTTTAACAACATATTAAGAGCTTGTCAAAGTTTCTGAAAAGGCCTAACGTTACATCGTAGAACAACATTATAAATTCATTTATTGATAGCATTAAGTGCGGTAAAGTTTAGCCCTAATTAAACTAACGCAAGAAACGTACACAAAAGACAGTGTTAATTTATCTCTTTATCGAATACAAGCCGCATGCCGTACTTAATAAATGCTTAACTAATGCTATACTTAAGGCCAATGGACTTCATAAATTACGGTGTCTGCTATTAGAATCCTTTAGTATTATTCTATAAATCCTGTATTTAAAGAAATACTGTTACAATAAAAATACTAGTTAGCCCGGAGCCCAGAAAGTTTCCCCTAAAGGTAATAGGAAAAGAAATAATTTACTTTGAGACTGATAAATTGAGCACTGATAAGTAATACTTATAAGTTACACTCGTTTCCATCCACTCATTTGACCACAATATTGATTTAACCCTCGCCTATTGACATTTAGTTTTTACCATTTATATAGCTTGACATATAAGGTTTCTAGTCACTGATTAATCTCTCTCTCACACACACAATTCTTCTTCTTAATCAACATCTTCTTCAAAGCAATGACTTGGAGCAGCTCGGACTTGGTGCCAGACTTGACCTGGGGCTTGTTTCAAAAAACTCCATGTGATGTCCAGTGTGTAGGTGAATAACCTTGTGGAGGCCAGGGATGATATAGAATCAGCCTCTAATTTGCACGACAAAGTATTGCAGGATGAGCTGTCACTAAAATATCTCAAGAACAACAATTGCCTTGCTAAAATTAACAGGAAGCTGCATGACAGAAGACTGACATTGACTGATAAAACCAGTAATCTTTGACTTCAGTACATGTCAGTGGTCTTTGGATGCTGTAAAAGAGATGATGTCATACTTAGCAGCTGCTGGACACAATCTTTACACAAAATTTGCTTATTTCTACCTGCAACTGAGGAATTAACTTGACAAAACCCATCATGATGGTCACAATAGCTTCAAGAATAGATATCACGTGGTTTGACATAGCAATTAGCTGGCCCTTCATCTGACTTAACTATTGAGCAGTGTGGAGTGTGAAATCAACTGGGGGATTAACACATGGAAGAGAAATGACCGAGTCACGTTGTGTCAGCTGGCTCTTGTCCATGCCAGCATGTGCTGAAATGAACAACATGATGCAATAAGCCACAGGAACATGTCGACGCACGAGCGACCAACACATAAGGAAAGGACCCACAATAACATGATGTCTATCGTTTCATACTTCCATGGAAGAAACCCATTTACTGCAGACCCCACCCTCTGAAACATTACGGCTGGTGTTGTTGGTGATGCATCTGTAAATGCCAACAAAGCAAAGGAAGTCGATCTTCAAAAAATCAATAGCATGATAAGTCAGACTGCAGCAAGACTCACCCTGAGGAAAAAAGACCAAGTTATGACACTCGGGGCAAAAAAGCCAGTGAAAGTCGTTGAGACCTCTGTATCGGTTGACCCACAGCTGCTATTTTAGCGTTTAGTGGCAGCAGCTAAACCGACTTATGAAGACAAAAAGGATGTCTTTCAATACGAACTTTACAGCTTCCCATCTTCGCTGTTTGATTCCAAATACTACTTTCGGTAACCAGTGTCTTGATATCAGCTTTGCCAATCAGAAAACATGTACTTGGGTGTTCACTGGGTTGTGGCGAGTGTCATGGTATCAGCTGTACCAGTTCTCGTTCCCTGTCTGTCAAATGAGACGTACACTTTTGGACAGGTAGTATTTTTTTCACTGATTCACAAGCTGATAGTACGTTCAAACAAGAATATATATCATTTTTTATTTGAAAATATATTTCGAAGCTCTTTCAAACGAAGATCCACATGGTGGGGTTATACTCGTTGTAATTACGTGCATGGTGACTGTTGACAAATGACGTTATCAAAGTCAATATTACATAACCATAGATCAATAAATTTGTAATATTATCATTTAATTTGGTCTTTTATTTGCTAATCAAAAATAATTTGTCAAGATCTTTCCGGTGAGATGGCCCCCCAATGGCACAGCGGTATGTCTGCGGGCTTGCAACGCCAGAATCCGGATTTCGATACCCGTGGTGGGCAGAGCACAGATAGCCCATTGTGTAGCTTTGTGTTTAGTTACAAACAAACAATCCAATGAGATGCTATATGAAGGTGTTTACAGTGGAAACAGCAAGTTGATGGTTTTGTTTACCGGTGACGTCATTAAAATCAATATTTCGAGATTATGCAAAGTCGCAGAAAGGTATGGTTCCCATCAACGTTAAAGGGATTTGTACAAAGTTAAAACGACAGATATAAATTATTTTGCAATTTGTTTCGGGTCATAGGATCACCGGACTAAATATGACCACAAATGTTTTTATTTGGGGGGGGGGGGTGTCTCTGCTAGCATAGTAACAATGAGCTAAAGCACAAATCTTTAATTATTGAAATTGATAATAATAATAATACAAAGATTTTTAGAATGATGTTCCAATGAAAACGGTGATCCAAGTTTTGGCAGAGCTTTTTAACGTTTTCGTTATATTTTTAGGTTTGTAAAATGCTAAAGGTCGTTAGTTTTTTTTCTTCGCGAGAGAAAGGGGAAACCCTTTTGCTATCTCGGTTGAATTCACCTCCAGCCATTTATTACTCTTGTCGCATAAAAAAATGATTTATACTCGTATTTTCCCTTAAAAAAAGTAAATAAGTTAATTTCTGGACAGCAAGGTTAATAGTTAAACGTGTGTAGTTCGAATTGTACAACATTTAACTATACATCATCGCATTTTGATGTGGCTCTTACAGGTTAAAACACGTGAAGTAGACAAATGAATCTGCATTACCGTGGTATAATACGTGATTGGATTTTGAAATTCGTGACAAACTAATTTAAATCATAGGCAAAGGTTTAATTATTTCATCATATGTTTACTACATAAAACTTTTTATTTATAAAGTGCTCGTATTTTAATTAGAATCATAGGAAAATACTCAATGTAATGACTTAATACAAGTATTGTCTATATGTAATATTCTCAACTTCGTGAGAGGGCGGCATGTTAACAAAACAAAACAAAAACCTAACTTTTAGAAAACAAGGTATGATAAGAAGAAGACTAGGTTGTTAATTATTATTACTATTTTGTACAAGACAACTTAATATTTAATTCCACCTTTTATACTCATCCGTCCTGATTAAAAGGCTTTACAAAATATATGATAGTGTTGTTGAATAAGATAAAATGTATAAATAATCATATATTATTAGATTTCCAAGACTGGAAATAGTATTAAACACTTAATCAAATGAATCCGGATTTTGTGGGTTATATAACTGAGAGTTCAGACACTTTTATAAACCATACAATAGTAATTAAAATAAATAAACAACCTTGATAGCTCCTTCTTGTAACCTTTTTAAGTTGTAAGAATATAAACACAACATAGCCACATTGGTTAGGTTTTTTATTTTCAACTCCGAACTGATTATACATATCTGGCTATTAAGTGATTCTATCAGAGAACTGTGAAAACTGTCGTTCGATGGAAACAGCTTACTCTCCTTAATCTAACATTTAACACTACTGACAATGTAGCTGACAATTCGTTAATAGATTAATGATATGGATATCCAGAAACATTTGGTAAGAATTAGCGTTTCTTTCTTGCTGACAACGGAACGAGCTGTATTACAGAAAGACGTATACTGTGATAAGTACGTTTGCTGATAATAACACTCAAGCTTTATGAAAATGGAAATATATTTCGAATAAATAGATTCGGAACCTTTTCCTCTAGAAACTAGTATCTTTTTCTTTGTCTTTCAAAAAGAAACTTAGGGACAGTTCACAATTGTCATCATTAAAAATTTATCGATAATATACTTAACAAAAAATGCCAACGGAGTTGATAGATTTTGCTTACCGTTTTCCTATTAATGTCTTTTTTTTTTCTTCTTTTATTAATAAATGTGACTAGCAGAACATTTATTGCATACTTTTTCACTATACACCAGACCTTATATTTCAACATTTCTATATTCGATAAAAGGTGTGGGTACGTCTTGGAATTATCGAACAGTGTTCGATAATTTTTAATGATGGCAATTGTAAACAGCCCTTTAATTCAGCTGCCTCCATACTAAAGACTCAGCATAAAGGCCATTTGTAATCTGTAACCCTATTTTTACCGATAACCTTACAGCATCGAACGTTATTTAGACAAAGCTTTTAGTTTTAGGTGGAAACTCCAGGTATGCAAAGGCTTTGTCTGATTGTCGTTTCTGATAGTCCTTCTCAAGTCATTTTAGAAACGACATTGAAAACTACTACTGCCACAAAAAAAAACTTGCCCGTTTCCGTGTTCTTCAAATAAGCACTTCTCTTTGTTCGTATTTTAGTTTCTCGAAAACGGAAAAGGGTATAATTTTCACTGAAAATATAAAACCCGCAACTTTAATTAACACTATGTCCCAGATTTCCGTTATTTTGTACCCCTCCTTTTTTT
>NW_013668531.1:27578-34827 GCF_000517525.1 Limulus polyphemus | reverse complement strand
CGGATTCGAACCCGCGACCCTCAGATTGTGAGTCGAGCGCCTTATCCACCTGGCCATGCCAGGCACAAATTGGTAGGAAAGGCGAGAGTTTGCTCTTTCTCATAAACTAACAATTACACCAGGTGTAACCGCATAAAATGCTTACATTTAAAATTAAACTTGCATCACTCATTTGATGTAACATAGTTTAACTCAAGACTTTTTCCATTATTTTAGTTTTCCCGTTAAATTAGCACTTACAGTTATTAAAAAAAGAAGCAATAACAGTAATAGCTCCAAATTTGAAACTTGAGTTAAGCCTAACAGTAACGTGATTAAGCCTTACGGTAAATTTAAAGTCCTCTTTTTGGCTGTAAGTGGCTTCAACCACAGAGGGATGGCGTTCTAAACATGTTATCTAAGCTACTATGTACAATTGTAAAATAAAGGTGCAGTTTCATTGATGGACCAATTAATTCACAGTGACAAATTAATTTCAATATATATGAATATTCCACAAAAGTTTTAATAAAATATTTGTCTATATATTCTTGTCCAACTTTAAATTAGAATATATATATCTGTCTATATACATAAGAAGGAAGAGGTCTACTCTGAACTTGACCCTCCCTGGTCCAAAACATGGACCGAATCCCGATGAAGGTGAACTCAGAATACATAAGAAGTCAGGAAAGAATAAGATAAGAAAAATCAAACGACTTCAAGTATTGTAGTATTATTTATATACATCTGTGTACGTATGCACGTGTAAAGACGTATTTAGTATTATATATATATATATATATGTATGTATGTATATATGTGTGTGTATGTATGTGTATGTATGCTCGTATAAAGACGTATTTATTAGTTTTGGTATTTACTGTACGAAAATTGCTTTTGGTGCTTCTTAAAATACAATATTGTATGTGAAGTGTTACATTTGTACTTATTGTGAATATAAGTTTAGTTTTTAGAAATTCACATTCAACTATTCATGCTGATCCATGCTGATTCCCTCTTCAGGTCTGGGTGAGTAGAGAGTAAAGAAAAAAATTAATTAGGCTAAACATAAGGTTAAAGCTGTGATTTACATTCTCATTCAACAGTTAATGAAACTAATAGACTGTTTGTTTGTTTGTAGTTAAGCACAAAGCTACACAATGGACTATCTGCCCACCACGGGTATCGAAACCCGGATTTTAGCGTTGTAAGTCCGCAGACATACCGCTGTGCCACTGGGGGGGGGGCGAAACTAATAGAAGGCCAGGAACGTGAAAAACAACGTAACGTAATTTGTAAAATAACAAATCGGGCGAGATTTACAGATATTAGTCATTGAATCAATAAAGAGAAAAAGAAATGAAAATATGTACATGCGCATTGTTATTTAGACTTGTCTTTCGTTTTTTTTCACGTACTAAATAATTGTCTTTCGTCTTTTTTTCCATGTACTAATAATTGTCTTTCGTCTTTTTTTTTCACGTACTAAATAACCGTCTTTCGTTTTTCTTTCACGTACTAAATAACTGTCTTTCGTTTTTCTTTCACGTACTAAATAACCGTCTTTCCTTTTTCTTTCACGTACTAAATAACCGTCTTTCGTTTTTCTTTCACGTACTAAATAACTATTTCGTTTTTCTTTCACGTACTAAATAACTGTCTTTCGTCTTTTTTTTCATGTACTAAATAA
The DNA here is from genome assembly GCF_000517525.1 of Limulus polyphemus. Taxonomy (NCBI): domain Eukaryota; kingdom Metazoa; phylum Arthropoda; class Merostomata; order Xiphosura; family Limulidae; genus Limulus; species Limulus polyphemus. The sequence continues at coordinate 33,155 of NW_013668531.1, read as the reverse complement.
TTGTTTTTGGTCTTTTTTTCACGTACTAAAAATGATTACAAATATTTCGGAGCAGGTTCGTTTTACTTTCATTTTCTAAGTAATTATCATATAGTATTCGTTAAGATTTAACATTTGTAGTTTTATAATTAGTTAAACAATTCAGGCAATGTTTCCAGACAAGTAAAAGTGCCTGTTGGTGACAGAAACGCAGTCGTGGTTTACAGCTTATGAACGTTTTGACCAATAGGAAAGGGAAGTTCATAAATTCTTCAAACATATATCCTAAAACTTTTAAACAAAGCTCGTGAATAGTGAGCTTTAATTAGAACCGTGTGCATACGATGATTTTATTAACATTGTATGATCACGTCACTTATAACCAACTTAGTTTTTGTGAAAACCATCTGTCACTACTATACCTGTGGGAGCCTAGAAAAATGTCCTTTCCAATCTCTCTCTCTTTATTATACTCCAAACGTTTTCTCTTTGAAATATAACAGCTGTTTCACATGTGGGTGGATGTCTTTACCGACATAATAAATTGATCAAACTCGTATTGTTTAAGTATATATTTTGGTTTTTAATGTGATCATGATGCCAAGCACGTCATGTTTCTAATTAAAAGATAATAAATTGTTGAGAATTCATTTACTGGTGATTTATCAACATCACATTCTTAATTTTCATGGATGTCCTAAAATAGAAGTTTTATCGTGATTGTGTCATTGAAGCATTTTGTTAAGCATGTTTTAATCGGAAAAACTTAAATAAGTCGTGAATACCTGCTACGAACTTTCGTTTAAGAAATAGTTTACTCATTTTCTGCGCGTTTGTATGTATTTATACTTATTGTGTGCTTGCCTGTAAGAGATCACGAACGATTGTCAAGTAAAAGTTCTATTTCACCAACCTCTTAATACCCCCAAAGTGAGAGTGATGTACGTTACTGATATATTAATTTCTCATTACTAGATAACGATTCGGACTATCTGTGCTCTGTCAACCGCGGGTATTGAAACCCGATTTTTTTACCACTATAAGATCTCTGGGGAGGAGGTGGACTTGGCATATAGTCGATATGATCATATTAGTCCAGAAGAAACAGGATCTTACACTTAATACTTCGCCAGTTTTGTGTTCACAAACTTAAATAGTAAAACTTCACAAATTCTGGCGATCAAAAACATTTCTCTAACAAAACTTCAGTACCGAATGATCTCTTAACCGCCATCTGTTTGTGGTTACCAACTCTTGTTCGATCAAAACTTGAAATTCTCATCTTCTATCAGATCAGATAGATCTATATCTTATTGTCATCTGTTGTTGTTTCTTGTGAATATCAATAGTGTATAAGTAACAACCACATCTATATATTTGCCAAATCTCTTAATTTTCATTAATACGGGAAAATATCAATAAAAAAAAATCGTATTAAAACTCATCATAATGTCTATATTAATTACCGAGAATGCAAGACTTCAAGAATAATCATGATAGAGTTAGCTATAATCTTTGAAGCGTTCACTGTTCAATTCTTTACCAAATTTGGATTACAAAACGAAGACTTCTTAAAATTTGTACGAAAGATTAAGCATTGCTCTAAAGTTTGTCCAATTTAGGATTCTGTTCACGTGTTGCGCATTCTAGGATTCTGTTCACGTGGCACAAAGTTCGTGCAAGACCTTAAATAAGAAATAAGTACTTTCCCCAAGTTTAAGATCTCCTTGAAAGACCAATACGTGAACTACTAAAGAAAAAAAGGACACTGAACTTAAAAGACTATTGTAGGTTATCAACCTCATTATAAAAGGGTGTTAGCATTTTCTGACACTTACTAATTTATCCTTTTTATCCTTTGTTAAAGAAGGGCTATAAATAGATGGCTGACGGTGAGTTGGGTAAAAAATCTGGTATTATTATTTCTTTAATGATATAATCATGGAATGTCACTTCATGTTTACCAAAGTAGATAAAAAAATAAAAATATAATACTTTCAATATGTTTATGTAATAATGAATGTATTTTCTCTGCGGAAAACAAGCCTAATACTTGAATCGAAATTATTGCATTGTAGCCCAGACACAAACAAGATAAATTCGGTATTGATATCTTCCTAAATCTTTTATGGGTTTTAGTTTTCCAAAAAAAAAGACCCTATCGTTGACCGGTTCAATAAATCCCTTTGATTTCTATCAATGCAGACACCACCAAAAGAAGAGCGGCTCACGGTTCCCTCATTAGATACCTTTAAACAGAATACAAAAGAAAAAATGTCTTCAAAATTTTTAAATAGCTCTAGACCTGTGAGGTTTAAATTCATTTCCTTTAAACTATGGCCACCTAACGACTTCCAGTAGGAAACGAAGAAAGAAAGCCAGTCTTATTGATCGAAACTCTTGGTTTTTTTATGCAAAGTGTGTAACACCAGAACGAGACAAGCTAAATACTGTATTGGCCCCATTACAAAGCGACGTTTTTTTTTTTATTAATAGTTAGGCTATAAAATCCATCGTCGCCTTATAATGGCGGCCGACCACAGGCCCTTTCCTTTACACTAGCCTGTCACATTCCTGAATGTTCAGATAACATCCGTCTACGCATACGCGCCAGATGTTCGCTCAAGGTCATCAGTAATTCTTGCAACCAATCCATCTGCAGGCTGTTAAGTTATAGTATTGATTTTGTGGACCTAAAAAAGGACATTATGATGCACAATGTTTTTTCTTTCCCATGGTTTTTGAAAATGAGGATCGCCTTATGTTCGAGATCGCCCTATAATCGGGCCAATACAGTATTTAAAAGAGAATGAAAATACAAAATTTACAGAGTCTTTAAGTCTCCTAAGTAATCGAATATCTCACTCTATCTTATTCGACAACACACTCTGTATGTTTTAAAAAATACTTCATTAAATTTCATCTGAAAACCGTCAGATAGAGCTAGGAACAAAACACCTCAGTTATAGCTTTCTTTTTGAAGCTGATTAAATTACCAGGAAATGCGAACTGAAATCCGTCTACTAACGATAAACAAGAACAGCATTCTATACATATATATGTATTATCAGAAATGCAGATAAGGTTTTGTTTGGTTGTTATATGTCTTACACAATATACTGTGATTGTGTGAGCGCCTGCCACTGGGTTCTTTCCATGTCATTAGACTGTGTTAGGATGACTCAAGCTCAGGTCTTTTGTTGTATTCAAATAATGTGACTACATTCACGTTTGTCAAACCGAACCGATTCGGTGTAGTTCACCCTCGTCTTCGCACCTGAACCTGGGTTCGTAAAGGTCACGTTCGTTTCACTTGTTAACTGGTTTTGACTTTGTTGAGTCTAGTTTACGTTTTACCCATCGTACCTTTTCTTTCTGTTTGAGACTTTAAATATCTAAAAGAACCACGTTTTGTTTCAATAGGGTATATCACTGAAGTTAAATTAAATTGAAGATATGATGCTATATTAGCTTTTCTATTGTCGTTGTCGCCGCGAACACAAAGAAATAAACATGTTTACCCTCGTCTTCGCACTTGAACCTGGGTTCGTAAAGGTCACGTTCGTTTCACTTGTTAACTGGTTTTGATTTTGTTGAGTCTAGTTTACGTTTTACCCACCGTACCTTTTCTTTCTGTTCGAGAGTTTAAGTATATAACAGAACCAAGTTTTGTTTCAATAGGGTATATCACTGAAGTTAAACTAAATTGAAGATATAATGTTATATTAGCTTTTCTATTGTCGTTGTCGCCGCGAACACAAAGAAATAAACGTGTTTAATAAATTGTGAACTCGTTCGCTGTTAGAACTTCAAACAAACTCACGGAACGTTGACTGAAGAATAGTCGGATTTCACTTTAAAAAACAAAACAAATGACAACCGATAATCAGTCTGAAGTTAATTAACAGAATGGCACTGTTTTCTAAAACTACTTGTTGCTTATTTCAAACCTGTTTTCTCTTCTAGGAAAGAAACAGCAGCATGAATAAAAAAAAGATGTTATCTGCAATCGCTATGCATTTGCACACGTTATCTTAATAAATATACATATGTGTGCGTAAAACTATTATTATTATTATAAGTTTGTATCATAACTGGAATGCGTGTTTCAAAACACCATATCCATTTTTATTTATTTTCTATTGTTAATTACAACTTCTTTTTATTTGCGCTGTGTAGTTAACCAATTGATAATGGCTTGAAGCGGCCATTGTTTTGTGGTGCTTGTAAATGTTGCATGTCAATTCTTCCCATTATCTTAATAAATTTAAAATACTTAAGTAACTCCATGTGATTTTTTTTCCCTTTTGGTTTCAGAAACGTAACTGAGCATTTGTTTTGTGTCCACGCTGAACACGACATGGCGAAATACTGAAACAAATGTAAGTTTATGCTTCCAAACAGAAATTGCAGGCTAAATAATAAAACAAAAGGCAAACAAAAATAACAATGTGGAAACAAATAAATAATATTTGTTTTATTTATATTTAACTCATCGGTATCAACACAACTCCCAAAGATGGTATTTGTAGCAAACATCATACGATGTCGCAAAAAAAAAATCCGCTTCTAAACCATTATTTGACTAAAGTCTGTGTCTCCGCTTATAACTGGCGAGCGACTTAACCGATTGTCACCAAACCCGGCATGTCTTTAGTACCTCCGAAGAATTACGTGGGTGGGGAGTCATAGTTCGAATCTTACTCCCTCTGTCTTTCCAGTGCGTTGAACCGCTACGGTACGTCGGCTAGTAATTTTCATACTTTCTTTAAGCCGTAGTTTTGGTTGGTTCACAAACCCTTGTGTCATCAGTTCTGAGCTGACCACAAGCCTGTCCGTCTCAGCTACGTGCACAGCCAACAAAAACCTATTGCACTGTAGCACCTTCACACCATTGGTGTTCTCGCTCATTATCTTTGTAAATATTTTCCAATTGGTTATTCAACAATATCTTTCATTTCGATGTCGCAAAATATTTTCACGAAGCACATACGTCGCCAAGAGATAAGAATATGCCTTAAATATTTAGTAGCTTTCTTGTTAACTTTCTTGTGCATATAATCCCACCCATTTGTGTGTAGCTCTGGAAAAATTTAAAGGATGTTTGACTGAACTCATCCTAAGACAAAATAGCCCTTACTTTTTCAATTAATATTATTGTTTCCAATTATGTGGTTCCCCAGTGGCACAGCGGTATGTCTGCGAACTTACAACGCTAGAAACAGGATTTCGATACCCGTGGTAGGGGGGAGCACAGATAGCTCATAGTGTAGCTTTGTGCTTAACTTCAAACAAACAAACCAATTATAGGGCTTTCAGTTGGTAACAAATAGACTCATGTCGTGATAAGCTAATAGTGTGTAGTCCTTTTCAACCAAACACAAGTTTCTTTATTATGCCTTTAGAAAACTTTTATGTAAAATGTTCATGTCACCTTTCTTCATATTTCGGATTTCCAATTATAGATATGCTAAGATTACGAGTCGAAGCTGTTACTGGAGACAGAAAGTGAACGAACAAAACTGTACCTGATGATGACAAAACCTTGTCGAAACGTTGTACATTTGCTGTTATATTAAAGTTTTTCTTCATTACCCA
>NW_013668531.1:24215-27347 GCF_000517525.1 Limulus polyphemus | reverse complement strand
GGTGGGCAGAGCACAGATAGCACATTGTGTAGCTTTATGCTTAATTACGAATAAACAAATAATTCCAGTAATTTTTTTTCGAAATTTTGCCTTAGAAAAACAACAACACAATTGCCAATATTGTATTTCTTTGAAACTCGCAAACAGACTTTGTCGGGTTGATAACACTAGACAACAAAAAATTTGCTACTGGAGAAAACGCAAGTGATTCTGGACAATCTGGTGGTTCTGATTTCAAAATTATAGTTCGAATCCGTCTATCACCTCTAGATTTTCAGTTATTGTAATATCTCAATATTTTATGTGAAATATCATGCAACCAATTCAGTAGAATATATTTATGTTTCCTTGGACAGTTTAATGGGTAAAAAACATACATTTTTTATAACTTCAATCATTGACTGTATTGTATTGGTGTACAATTCCAAATATATTGTTCATATATGCTATTTGTCCTCGATATAAGTATGCCGTTTGCAGCTCCCGTGATATGACGTGAGCCTAAAGATAATCTAACTGCCTGTTATTTTTGCATGACTAATGTTTTTGGATATTCGGGCAAAACTAAACAATACATTTAACATCCAGATATTGCATCTGCAATTAAACCAGTAGCTCATGGGGGTGGTCTTCCAGTACCACATCCACCAGCGAATTGGGAAACAGAAGAGTTATCCTGCGAAGGCAATGAATCTAGTAATTCTATTCCTGTGGCACCTCAACATAAACTAATCACACAAGATGAACTAAATGATCTGATTTGTGAACTGTCTCTGCCAAAGCAGAATGGGAAATATCTCGCATCTCGTTTACAGCAAGTTACCTACCGAAGTCGCCATCAAAGTTTTGCTTCTCACTGCAGAATGCAAGATACTTTGTGTTTCGGTACAAATGTTCTGACCTATTTTAGTACGTTTTCTATCGATAAATTTCAAATCGGCTACCTATTCGATACAACAAGGCAGTGTGTACAATAGTCCGCCAGGTGGCAGTATTCTGCCTCGTCGTGTATCCATGCTGGAAACACCGTGAGGTAAAATTTAAGAATTTAGGTCAAGATGGACCTTGAAGGAAGACGTGATTCACTGTTACCTTGGTTGAGACTCTCAAGGTACTCATTGCACGGCGTGGCAAAGGCGTTTCTTAGTAGCGTTGTAGAGTAACTAGTGTCAAAGAACGGCCTTCCGACCGTGGGCCTCGCCTTTCGTGAGGCACAAAGTAAACGGAGTTTGTCGTCGACACGTTTGTACTTAAGAATGATTCTAGATGCCTAAATTATACAAATCGTGAATGGAAAGTCCATTACCCTAATGCTAATTCTGTATGAAGTTTTAAACCATTGTTATTCGTTTGGCTTCTTAACCCGTCGCAATAATAATAATAATAAAACAAGGCTAACGTGATAACTTAAAAAATATAAATGAACATTCTGGGCATGCGCACACACACAACCAAAAAATGTCCCAGTTAGCTTGGATAATGGAGATTCTAAAAGAATCGAATCAGCGGTAATAAGACAGTGGCGGATCCAAGATTTTATCCATGGGGGGTTCGATAAAATTGGTTTCAACATAACTGGGAAAGCTGAGCGCCGTAGGCGCGGAAGTGGGTGGGTATGCGTTTTACTCGTTTAGAATCCACAGGAGACGATAAAAAGCGAAGATTTCTCATTAGTTTAAGTTCTATAAATGTTCATTATTTATGAACCACAGAAAATTACCTGAATCATGGAATACAATACACAAACTCTCCACACCCCTTCTCTCCTTTAGGCACACTAATCTAAAACTCTATACGTGTCTCTCAATCAGCGCCATCTTATCGTACTTGTAAAATCAGAAACTATTTAGAATAGCGTAGTTTTTTCACGCATAATCAATTACAGCAAATTTTACTATAGGAAGTGACTGACCTAAACTTTACGTATACAGTTTTTACTGTAAGAATAAATAAAAGAGGGGAAAAAAACCTATAATTGCTGCCAATTTTTTTACTGTTTTGGGCCTTGTTTTTTGTAAAATAATATGATGCAATGAATTCTCTAAGAGGGGGGATCGATGAACCCCATTTGCTTCCGCCAATGTATTACCGTGGGGAGGGGTAAAAAGTGAAAGCTAAAGTAACTTATAAAATAAGCTTTATGCATCAATCCTAACTCTACTCGGGGGACGCCATAGCTGTAACATTATAATATACAAACTAAATTTGTACATAATAGCATATGTTTTCTTTTTTAGCCGCGGCATAGCGGCTCATAGAATAGCTCTGAATTTGCTAGTTTTGTTTGTTTGTTTTTGCATGTGCAAACTATTAGCTCATAGCTCTATTTCTAAACCGATTTGAGATTAATAGCAGCCGCTGCTATTGAGAATTCCCACTTGTAGTGTTTGAGTGAAAGTAGTTTTCTAAGTGTTACATTTGTTTTTGGTTTTTTATTCTTTAAATAAGCGCTCGGAACTAATAAGTGTTCAGTAAACAGCGAAAATTATAAAATAACATTCCTTAACTTTAGTAAAACCTTTTCATTTTATCCAATATAAAGAATAGCAACTGTGTGATGTGACGATCCAACACACGTGATTACAAAAGTGCTGCTATATCTTTGTACAATAAGCGTTGTAAGTATGTAAAAGTTTCAATACCAGCCCATAGTGTAGCTTTGGGCTTGACAACAAAAACATACATTTCATCGAGTGTTGGCGTTTGAACGCCATCTTGCGACTGTTGCTATAATTTTAAAAATACAGATTTAAGTAAAATATCGATTTTTTATCATCTGTAGCAATAACAGAAAAGAGAAAAAAACTGTAAAATCAGAAACTTACGAATTCAAAGTGATTACTAAAAATGTGATGAGATAAGAACTGTGTAACTATTAAAAATCAACTACAACGCAGACGTAAAATATGGATTTATGATGCTGGAATGAAAAGAGCTAAATTTTGCTTCATGTTGTAAGTATGATACTTCTTTCTTTGTTTAATACTTAATAACGAGATGATTTACTATACGGTGAACGGCAAAGAAATGTATACAAGTTTTAACAATCCCGGCCCGGCATGGCCAGGTGGTTAAGACGCTCGACTCGCAATCTGCGGGTCGCGGGTTCACATGCCCATCCCACCAAACATG
>NW_013668531.1:16328-23869 GCF_000517525.1 Limulus polyphemus | reverse complement strand
TTAACAATCCTAGCGGCATTTCTGTGAACTTCAAATATTTAAGTAGTACTTTTCGGCGTGTTACGGTGTTATCCTCCATTTTATAACTGCGATTTAAACTTTTTTATTATATACATCGTATAACATTATTTATTCTCAAATTAATTTTTAAGCTAGTTTCAATCTTGTGGTGAGGAGGCAATTTACCCTAAATTACGAGCTAGTTTCAATCTTGTGATGCCAAGGTAAGAAGGCAATTCACCCTTCTGTTTGAATCAGAAACATTTTTTAACAGTTTGTTGTTCTCTGTCGATAAAATAATCTATGAGCAGAAACGTGAGAAAAGTATATTTAATTACCTGTACTGATGGCGAGGAAGGTTTTAAGTCTCGCTGTAAATACATAGTTTGCTTTGATCCGAATAGTTGTTCGTCAAGACTTGCCATGTAGTGTAATGTGGACTGTATTATCATACAAAGTTTACCAGTACTGGTACACTTAACATGTTCTACGAATTCGCTCCATGGTGTCTACAGTAAGTTTTTCTTTCTGTCCTCCAACCGCATTACCAGTTCTTATGTAACCTGATGCAAGGGGGTGGCGCGTATAAGAGGCTTGGGGAGGCTAAGCCTCCCCAAATCATCTGTCCCTCACGGGTCATTATTCTTACCAACTCAAAAATATTATACAGTACATATGGAGAGATATGGAGAGGTCGAAGGATGAGTCACTGAGGAGTTTATTCACTTAAGAACACGAACTGATTCTTCCCGACTGTACAACCCCCTACACGTGACAGAATAAGCCTACCCAAACAAAAGACTCGCTCGCCTCTTCTGAATGATGTGGTAGTGTTAACCAAGGGTCTTAGAGGTCAGAGTGAACTATGTATTTAACTTTGACGTGGTGAGTGCAATTATCGATACATTTGTGATTATTTTGTACGAATAAAGTAAAGAAAAATATTATCTTGTCGTCCGTATTTTTGCATATTTATACTTATTGTTTGTGTGTGTGCGTGTTTTAATCTTGCTATTTGTTAGTGTTTATATCAAACACATGCGTAATAATTTAACTATGATTTGATTGCACGATTCTCAAATATGTCGATAGATGGCGGCTTAAAATTCACTGACACGTATGAACGAGGGATATTTTCGTTCGAAGAGGACGGTGAAAAATTACTTTATAAAATAAAATATCTTATATGTTTGCCAATTGTTTTAATGTGTTTTCAGTTAGTAAAATACACATTCGCAATTAATTTATTACAGGTTTTGGTTCTGAAGCACTTCAGCATTACTCAACTAACTAGTAGAACTAGGTCTTTATTTTCTTACGATAATTAAACCTTATTTCCAATCTAAATTCAACTAGAAATTTATATTTCAAACAGCAACACAAAACTTACCATAAATATATTACTACGCAGACAGTATTATTTTTTTCCTGCGTTACAGGTACCTTGTTTATATTGTTCATTTCGTGAATAATTTATCAAATCCGTAAATATTTCCCTACATTAACAATTGTTTTTGTGTTTGTGTCTAGGTTGGTTGGCTGTCATCTCGGACGATGGTCACACAGCTGGATACTTCACCACTATCGAACAAGTAGCACGTGCTCGCGTTCCTCTGTTTGTTACAAAGAACGATGTTATAGGATATCAACTTCCAGAGCCCAGAGACTCGGTGGAGAAATCGGTTTACACAAAGGTTGCTGTAAGTATATTACAGAAACTAGAAGCCCCAATGCTGGATTAAAGAATTTTGGGACACTATAAAATAATTTCCTACCACATCTTCAACTAGACGAAACATGTGATGTAATAACAGCGGGTGCATATCAGAATATCTTTATATATCAAAATTAAAATAGCGCCACAATATCGTATTCTTACTATAATAATTAGTTAAAATATATCCTTGTATCCCATCCCCTTGAACTAACAGATAGACCGAAAAACATTCCAGTTATTGTAAAACATACATGAGTAACTTGTGTTTATGTTAGCTAGTTTTTATCCCCTTGAACTGAGGGAAGGAGATCCTGTACAAGTGCACATTAGTTAATCTGAGTCTTCTGTAGGGCAGTTGTACTAGGCAATGAAACACTGCAATTTTGTGATATCATAGTTAGTTAAAACCAACTTCTTGAACTTATAAACTGACTTCATTGGAGTTAATTTTTATTTAGATACTTCTCCTCCTAATGGAAATAACCCTGAAGTTTCAAAATCAGAAATCTTGTTATAGGGTGTTACCATAACTCCCGACAGGTGGCAGTAATAGAAGAAAATATCAAGCAAATACTTCAGTAATTTCAGTCGAAACAAATTAACTTATTTTCAAACTCGTTTCTTTTCTAATTGCCCCAAGTATTTAATATCGTATTAAAATCATTCCACAAATAATAATTAGATTAATATTCTGTTTTTAGCTCAAACAGGTTCTCATTACTATTGCACGAGGAAAATCTACAATGTACTGCTATCGTGGAAATGAACTAATATTAATAATTGGTGTAAACAACCGAAGCAATTATGTTTTTTTGTTTTTCAGTTTAGAAAATGTAATTAAACCTACGGATAAGACTTAACGATCTTAGCACTTTACTTCTAAATAGCCCAATATCCCTTTAACCGATGAAGAAACCACCGTAAATTCATATAACAACGTTTTCAAACTTTGCCAACTTTGATGTTCCCAAACTTTGGCTGCGTTCATATAGGTGTAGAATTTCACGTTGTTAAAGCATTTTGAAATAAATCAATATTTTTCTAAACTTCAGTAGAATATTTGAAAAGCTGTGAAATATATATATATTGAATTTTCAAATTCACGCCAAACTTGCAAAAGATATTGTATATTCAGTGTGGGTGAGTTTTACACGTTACATTCAACTGTTTGGATGTGTTAAGGCCTGGTTTTGTGAACAAGTTTGAACTGTGACAATTCACACATTTTTCTATACTTAATAAAACAGAATTTCAGAGCTTTTCCTTAACTTCATCATTTTTTAATACATGAAGCTTTATTGCACCTCATATATGCAGGCCTAGTAACATATGATCCAAAAAATAAAGAATATTCTAGTAAATACATTTATTTATCAATGGTATTTTTTAGTCTTAAATATGTTTTTTTTTTAATATTCACCCACGTAAACTTACTTATATAAGTGAATTTGCAACTGCACAAATATCTTTATAGATGCAAAGTTTGTAATCAACTGCTCACTAGGAAAACCCCTGCAGAATTTCATGTTTTTGGTTAACTATTAACCTAAAAGTTCTTCTTTTTCATTATGTTTGATTAATTTAGTTTAGCTAAATCAGCGTCATAATTTTATGCGCATTTGCAATATCTTCCAGGAAATGTGGATTTACTTAAAACTGAATTTGTAATATCATACAGTGACTGTAGTCATCTAGCATGTGTGTTTGGGCGTTGTGAATAGCTCTAACGAAGTGACCATTTGACATACAGAAACCCTCTTTGCTCATGAATTACACAGGTCTGCGAATTTAAACTTCATAAATGTTGTTTTGGTTTTAATGACGGATTTTCCATAATTCAGCTACGTGGATTTCGAAAATAATATTCTTTTTTTTTCTATCATGCAAGGATTTTTTACAAAGAAAAAAAACTTTTACTTAGTTCAAATTATTATTTCGTTAACCGCAAAGAACATTTTTTATTATTATGTTTGTTACCAAAAATACAAAAAAACTAAAGAAAAGGGAAGAACATTGACGTCAAACGTATATGCATCCTCATTCATCCTGTGTGTGAAATCTACGTCTTTTAGTTTCAAAACTACATGTTGTGGTCTTTCTTTTATGTATTACGTTATGACGCCTTGTGAAAAATCTGTACTTGATGGGAAAAAATTGATATCATTTTCGGATTCGGCGTAAGGAATTACTGTAGAACACGTAACATTTTCAAGACAATAAAATCATTGCAGCTCTGTGTTATCATTTTATAATATATTATAAGAGGAATTATATATTATACAGGAATTACTGTAGAACACGTAACATTTTCAAGACAATAAAATCATTGCAGCTCTGTGTTATCATTTTATAATATATTATTCTGACATGTTCAAAAGCTTTTGCTTTGGTGTTACAGGTGTCTGCTGGACAAGTCTTAAGGCTGCTTGGAGTCTATGAGGACATCAGTTCAAAGTCCAGAGGAAGTTTAAGTGGACGAAATAGGAACGACAGGAACCGTGGAAAGTATGCCAAGTGTTTAAGTCAGATGGGAGAAGTAATGTTCATACCATTTATTGCCTCTGGCAAGTTTTACGCCGTAGCTCGTCGTTCATCCTACTCCGTCAGCCACGTTTTCTTGTTACCTAATCTCCTTCGGGTTTTCCCACTACCCCTTACAACCCGTCTTATCAGTGGCACTCAACCAAAGCTTCCATGCAATTTTACCAGTGTTGTTCGTCTGCAAGAAATTCAGCGGCAAGATGTGGTCCTTGCGTGCACTCTCAAAGATGGCGGGCCAATTTTGGTGGAAATAGATCTTGATTCTACTTTTTCGTTTGTTAAGAAGCTAGGCGATCTTCATTTTCAAACCTCTGGTATATATCAACAGATGTTAAGATTCTGTGTTGAAGAAGCAGATAACTGGAAGAAGCAGATAAAAGTCACACATCACGTAGTTCCTCAGCTTAAAGACAGAGCGAAAAAGTCTGTATCTTCTAATGGAAGTAGTAAACGAAGCAATAAAAATTACGAGAAAGAATTTGAAACACAATCTATAAGTATCTCTTTGAATTTCGAGGACCTTGAATCAGATAAAGGATCTATGAAGTCAAAGTTATCCATGGGATCCAAACGGTCCTCCTCATCTTCCAGATTTAGCAATCCTTTCAGTAAGCTTTGGAGCTTTCGGAAGTCGAAAACGTTGCAGATGGTGCGAGAAGGGGAATTTGAAGAGATGGAAATAGTTTCAGGCAAAGCACGAGGAAATGGAAGCATAATGTCCTGTTCTGCAGTTGAAGCTCACCTATATGAGACTTTAAATCGAAATACTCAGCCATCTTGTAGGCTAATACGAGAGCCCAGTAGTGATTTAGGTATGTCTAGGCGGCCAAAGGACTGTGATAATCTTAATGGCGATGACGGTTATGGAACATATCAAGCCGATGAAGACTCTTCTTATTACTCAGTATGTTATTAGAAAATAATTGACGTAACCAAATTCTAAGCTATTACCTATCAAAAACCTATACCAACAATTTCACAATCAGAGGAAACGTACTGATTGCATGGCAAGTCACTGTATTGGTTTTGTTTCATTTAAGAAAAATATTGCATTTTCTTTAGGTTTTCGCTTTACTATATTTTTGTGATCGAACGGTAACAATACCATTGGGCATTCATCAAAATTAGTGAGCAGGTCAGTCTTAGTCAACGAAAAAAATAAGTGTCCAACTGACGTTTACCCCTGCAGTCCAGTAGTTTGTAAGATACGTCAGTTCAAGTATATGTCTTGGAAACTTCCCGCTTTTTAGCCCACCTCATATTCAACGATCAGAACACGAACTTTGATCATACTATGAGAAGGTTATATTTGTTTGCATGTAATATTTTTGAAACCAAATACTATTTACATGTTACATATGCAGAGTGGATATCATTAGGGTTAGGGGGATTACTGATAAATCACCTGTGACTGTGAATAGTTATGAAGACTATGTGCAACTTCTTGCAGCTCGTAGTGGGTTGAAAAGTTAGTAATTATCGCCAATATCTCAACCAGTACATGCAATAACTCTCTTTGTTTAACGTAGCACAAAAACGGATACGAAGAGACCAGATTTATCTGACTTTGAACCCAACTTGTGTTCCAAAATAAGAACTACTTTAGTATATGTAAAAGACAAGCAATTCAGCAGTAAATCTCTCCTGGTGAACAGCATACGAAAGATTAACCAATGTTTGTATTTACTATAGGTGTGTAGGGCACAGCTAAATGCGCTGTTGAGTATAGTAATCCTCAGAACCCACTAATTCCGGCTTATGGATTCAATGAATTTCCTTTTGGTGCTATTTTAGTTGAATTGTTAGCTAGTTGGAATATGTTTATATTCAGCGCAAAAGCTAGATGGGTTACTTTGGGGTATTTTATGTACTCAAAGGTTTTATTTCATTTGGTTTGAAGTGGCCCACAATGATTGAGAATAAAATAAGTTAAAAACATTTATGTTTCCTACAGTGAATGTGAGTAATCATGGATGATTCAATGCAAACCAACACAACTAATTAATCCTGTTCCTGTTAATAAAAGAGCAACGAAGACCAACACAGTATTATAATTTGTATTGGTACAGGTGTATCAACGCAAAAAAAAAAGTGTTTATAATTGTTATAACAGAAAAGAAAATGATATATTTAGCTCTGTTGTCGTACAGAAAAAAGTTACCATATGATAGTGTTGTTGTTCTTGTTTTTCTGCTTATGTATACAATATATATGAAAGTGCGTCAACTAGGGCTAGCGTTGAGCTATACAAGCCTAACGATTAAAGATCACTGAAACAATACTAAACAACTAAGAATATTCAAAATAAAGGCAGTAGAATAATACATAAGTAGAATAATACCCCAGTCAATCACGGTGCCCTTCCCATAATGCCTCAGTCTCTCACTGTTTCCTTCCCATAATGCCTCAATCAATCACTGTTTCCTTCCCATAATACCTCAGTCAATCATGGTGTTTTCCCATAATACCTCAGTCAATCACGGTGTCCTTCCCATAATGCCTCAGTCAAGCACAGTTTTCTTCCCATAATACCTCAGTCAATCATGGTGTTTTCCCATAATACCTCAGTCAATCATGGTGTTTTCCCATAATACCTCACTCAATCACGGTTTCCTTCCCATACTACCTCACTCAATTACGGTGTCCTTCCCATAATACCTCACTCAATCACGGTTTTCTTCCTATAATACCGCAGTAAATCACAGTGTCCTCCCATTATACCCCAATCAAGCACGATGTCCTTCCCATAATCCCTCAGTCAATCACGGTGTCCTCCTCGATTCCGAGGACCGACGACTGGGGTTCTCCATTGTTCTCTGTTCTTCGCTGCCTGCACCACCTTTCCTAATTAAAGCTTCCCTTTTTCAATCCATTTTGTAAGTCATCAGATAAAAAAAAATCTCTACTTGCCACTCGCTCTTCTTCTTCTTTCGATTTTACCCATCAAAATCTCTGCCAACTTTCCCTCAGATTTCAAAGGTTTCCAACTGTATTTTTGTTTCAGCAAATAGGTTCCACTTTCCACCCCATATAGCAATATTTTTGTAATCAGAATAACGCCCAAAATTTGGTTTATTGACTGCAGGTACCTAAACTATTAAACTTGGCGATTGACACTTAATATGTTAGAAAAACAACTTCTGGTTTTCTAAACATCTGCACCGATTCGTCACCCAAGTATATTCAGCTCCATTGGTTTTTGATATAAATAATATATCAATTCTGATAACAACACTTTTTAGAAAAGGCGCGTAGTGAAAGAGTACACAGCATGGCCACAAGT
>NW_013668531.1:13314-15328 GCF_000517525.1 Limulus polyphemus | reverse complement strand
CAGTTCAATGACGAAAAATTAGGTGTCTATTTACTTGTGACCACTCAGTGTATGTTCTGTTGAAGATAAAAAGAAAATAGTGTGTTGCTAAACATCCTGTCACTGTTGGTAATCAGAAAACAAGGTTCCGTGTTTATTCCGTTGACAAGGCTGATGTAAGGATAGCCTGACATACAGGAAGAGAGTTAACGTACAAAGATCCAGATTGATTGGAACATTGCATTGATTCTGAAGCCAAAAGTAACACTATATATTATATTAATGTCGATATACAAAAACACGGTGAAAATGAAACTCCTCCTATTGTATTAGTGATGACGTTCAAAGATACATTATAGTAATATTGACTCCAACGTGTACAAGTAAAGAAAAACAGGAACTAAATGTAGGAATGGCTAATATCAATCCTTAAAAAACAATGCGAACAAGACAGTGGGATTGATATTTACATCAACCCTACATAATAGCGCACGCACACAGTGTAGTAGAATGTTAACAGACAAAAATAGGATAAATTAAACTCAATGGTGATTGAATAATTGTATATATTACTATATGTTAATTCTTGCCTGTGGTATTATGTAGGGATGATCCAAATGTCATCCCTACTATTTTGTTTGCAACGATTTTGAACGATTGATACATTTACTTCCTTTTTTGAAATGTTTTTCTTTATTTGTTCGCTTGTTGTTGTTGTTGTTTTCAATGCAGTGTTTCAGTAGACATAGGAAGGTTGTACTTATAACCAAGTTCTAAATACAATGAGGTTCCAACTGTGATATTTATTGTTTATCTATTATTAGGGCCCGGCATGGCTAGGTGATTAGGGTGCTCGACTCGCAATCTACGAGTCGCGGGTTCGAATCCCGGTCACACCAAATATGCTCGCCCTTTCAGCCGTGGGGGCATTATAATGTGACGGTCAATCCAACTATTCCTTGGTAAAAGAGTAGCCCAAGAGTTGGCGAAGAGTGGTGATGACTAGCTGTCTTCCCTCTAGTCTTACACTGCTAGATTATGGACGGCTAGAGCAGATATCCCTCGTGTAGCTTTGAGCAAAATACAAAACAAACAAACAATATGTTATTAACTGGTTATTCCTGCTTCACCCTGTACTTAAGCTTTTTAAAGCAACGCCAACTTTCTGCAAGAAAGCTAAGTGCAATGTGTAATGATAAAATCGTTTACACTAGAATTATGATTTTTAAATTACTACTAGTTATTAATAATAATAATTATAAAAGCGGATACTCCGTTTGAAACTATGTCACCTCAGTGAATTTGACACCATTGTTTTGGTTTTTGAATTATCATGTACTAAAAAAGGAGATGAAGAAAGAAGAACAAGAAATTCAAACTTTTTGCTATGATATTTACAGACATTCCCAAAGCTTTTGACTCATTTATTACATAGATATTGTTATAAAAGGAAACACTGTAGAGTATTGTAAAGTTCTGATGATCTATTGAGGAAATATTTAAAATACCATTTCGAAGAACAATCCGAGCCACCCTTAAATACGAAGTGCTACCGCTCCCTGATAGTGGAATTCAACACTATTTCACACATCTTGGAAATTGTTAGGTTAAGCATTTATAAGCGCGCGCGTGTGCATAATATACACAGCGTTTGTATTTTGAAGCTTAGATACGTCTATTTTTTTTGTTTTGTTTTTTGGGTGTGTGGAATTTTTCATGAAAATGTACAATAAATATGTTAGAGCTTTCACCATATATCAGTGCTTTTACCGTACACGTATATCCATTCTACTGGAATGCTGATTCGTCTCAGCCTGTTGTGTAAAATATTGTTACGTATCTGCTTGTTTGTTAATTTCCGGTATAAATTCTTTACGAGGAACTTCAGCGATACAAGTCCCTTCTTGATCAAAACTAGTTTATTCTTTCTTGATACAACTTTGTAATACACAGAATTTCCACAGTCACTTTAAACTGAACAACCTTTATAACATACGCTATAAATCACAGTGATTCGCACACTTTACTTACGGTA
>NW_013668531.1:4007-12314 GCF_000517525.1 Limulus polyphemus | reverse complement strand
GCACACTTTACTTACGGTACCTACTGTTCGTTTGACTCAATTATCTATCACTTTAATATCTATCTCTATCTCTTCAATCAATCATCCCGCAGGCTTTATCTGCCAGGCTTATATACTAAAAAAGGGAGCGTCCCGAACGCACTAGGAAATTCATGATCATTCGAGAAACTCATCACGTGTTACCAGTGTCACGTGACTTCCGCTGTAGTAACAATATGTTACATTGGGGGAGGGGAGTGATTTTATAAAGCTTTATTTATTATTTTTTAAAGCTTAAATTAGTACTGATAACACTTTCAATTGGATATAGTCCTAGTTCCTATACGTTAATAATTTGTTGGAATATCTGTGTTCAGCCCGCCACAATTATCGAAACCCAGATTTCAGCGTTATTAAGCCCACAACTCTAATATATGATCTTTGTATTGCATGTACGTTGCGATAGTACCCACCAATGTATTCTTAAACGGTGTTACTTATCATTTTTACATAGAAAATGTATTAAAACTTGTATACATATGATTTAAATCGATTCTGCAATATACATAAAATGGAACAATTTTCATTCGCTATATCTGTAGACAGCATTGTCATTGTCTTACTTGGAGATTTGTTGTTAGATAGAGTTAGGCATATCTTGTGGATTTGTTTGTTTGACGTAACTGTCTCTCTACCTAACGTTACTTCTAGGTATTTAAGAAGTACAGATGAAACAGATACTCGTAAATTACACTAAATACATGATACCAATAAATTGGTATAATTAAAAAACAGGGATATTACAAAACCAGATATCCGATAATCCGTGGTATCTTGTTTTTCAATTTGTACTAAACTTGACCACCAACTTTTCCAAATTTTGAATAAGGTGTTTGTTACTAAGCACAAAGCTACACAAAGAGCTATCTATGCTTTTCTCACCACAGGTATCGAAACCCAGTTTGAATAAGTGATCCTTTCAGGAGACAACAGAGGTTGTTAAGGTGAAAATTGTTAAGCAAAACGCTGAAACTAATATATATATATATTTTGTATATATTAGAAAAAACATTAGTTAGTTTTATTTGATCTTATAAGAATTGTATATATTAAAATTATCATGAAAACAGTGTATCTTCGCCTACCACATTGCGGTTAAACTATTCGGTAAAACTGTCACTCAATATCTTATATTCCTGTTTATCAGACACTGTTCTGCATTTTGGATGTGTCATTGTAGAAACAAAAACATCTACAGATCGATTTTAATTACTTACAGTATAAACAAGCTTTATATTATATGAACTGAAAAAAAAACATGTTAAACACAGACATCTTATAATGAGAGAAAAATGAACAGAATCTCATACCAATATTTTTATATCCCCATCAAAATACGATCGCGAAGTTTAGTCTACTCAAGTTAATCTTCTGAAGCCTTTAACTGTTGCAAGTTCAAATCTGTTGTAAACACAGACACGAGCTGCTGAAACACTCTTCGAATCTTTCTCATCCTTCCACCAAATGTCTACATGGCAATAGATTTCCATGCATGAGAACGCCCAATCCGTGGAGTTGTACATTTGATTGAGACATCTACTCGAGCCACACACGTTACTTGAGGTCGCTAAGCCTTGTCTTCGTCGGTTTCGTTGCTCTCCACGTTTATACTTGTGGATGGTGAACTGTCTTCACGTGTATTGCCTCATCATACTGAACTTTGCGGAAGAACTCCAGAACACACCAGATTCGAGCTTATTTTCTAAAGTGGCGATATTTAGTGAGAAGAAATGACTGTTGAGAACGGGGAGCAGGCAAAATACCTAAGACAATTGGCAAATTTGGCCAGAAAAGTGGAATTTTGTTCATCATCGACTTTTCTAGCATTGAATATGTCATTAGAGTTTCCTTTAAGTTTATATAAGGCATAATTAAAGGTCCACCAACTCTATCTATGAGGCATACCTTTCTTTATTTACGATCGTTTATGTGGGACTAATAATGTTTTAGAGATGAGCTTTGATTTTGAGGGTACTACTGTGCCCGAAGCAAACGTTGTAGAAGGAAAGCAAATGTATCTTTGTTTATGACAAACATAAAACAGTAACAACCAAAACTGCAAAGTACCTGAACATAACATTGTTACTGTCATCAGCGTTCTATACTGCAGAGTTTCTGGTGTGATTTCTCAATGACATTAGTTTTGTAACTCATTTTCCTTGAGAAATTTATTGTATAATTTAAGCGAGTGCCTTTTATACACGACTTCATCTTAATTGAATATATAAAATCTGCTTCCCACGTTTCCAATGGACATTTTCCCCGGAGAACCAATTGTGTTGCACCCCATCATATTGGGTACTGATACTTATCATTCTGTGACGTAAAATTCATTTTTTCAATTATGCATTGTAATCACGGAAGCGAAGAAGTTAACACGAATTTTTAGCTCTTCAATCCTATTCGCAAAATTCGCGTATCTGATAACAACAGAAAACGTTAAATGCAACAGTTACAATACAGACAGCCTTGGTGTTTCCTGCAGATGACTTGCAATGAATTCTGTGCAGAACTGAATGAATTACATGTCCTATCCTCTTGTGGCCGTTTGTTGAAACAGGTTCCAACAGACTGTAGATTACTCACAGTAAGTACTTTCTCAGAATGTATTACGTACAATTAATATGAATATATTCAAACACCTGTTATGTCCTCGGGAGAGTCTGGTTTTTTCTTATCACTGTGTTATCGCATTTTGTTACAGATAACGTATCTTCCGTTATATAATTAAAGGAGCTTTAAGTATACAGTTGTTGTAATATTTTCTATCACATACAGCCATATCATTCTTATATATATAAATATACAGATATATATATATAGAGAGAGAGAAGATTGCGATTCGAGCGTCCTAACCCCCCTGGCCATGCCGGGCCAAGAGAGAAGGGAGAAAATAATTTAGAATGCATTGCCCATAATATCTCTAAGTATATAATTATCAATACAGCTAGAAACTATTCTGTCACAAAAAATGCTTTACAGTATTCTGGTAAATTATACAACTTTCAATAATTGGTGAAAACTCCGGCACGGCACAGTTAAGAGGAAACACTAAAACTGTTTACAAGGACAATGTTTCCGGATAACTTGGCGGATATGAAATACCATGTACAAGCGTATGTGTTGACCTGTTTATAAATGGTCCAAATGCTGAAACGCGTGAACGCTAGGACTAGGTCACCATCTATGACTTCTATTTTTACAATGTACATTTGATTTTAAAGCCAACGGTTGAGGCTTTGAACAGGTTGGGTTTCCTTAGTGAATTAAACGATTTCAATAAACAAAGCACTTATTTCCACTTATAACACAACTAAGTTCCAATGAACCCAGAATCACAATAGCTTAACTTCGGATTCTAAAACAAGCAGACTCATCGCGAAACAATTCTGTTTCTCCTGAAAGGTATTTCATTGTAGGCCGTTTTCAATGCATAGATTTTTGTATTCGTGCTTTTTATATAATTATTAGTGTGGTAATTTTTTAATTGGTTTTGTTACAAATTATTTGAAAACTTTCTCTATATTTAACCTCCTTGCAACGTCCCTTTTGATGAAAAGTGGCTTATCCCTCTTGAAACAAGGACGATTTAAGGTAGATTTTAAATAACTTCTGCTTTAAAAACTCCTCTCAACAGTTACTACAACTGTAAGTAGCGCCCTGAAAGTAACCATTACATTGCCATATACTACTGCTAAATCATTTTGTAGATAAGGTACAGAATTCTAAGACTGTCTAATGTCTCGAAGGAAGTTGTAGCTGGACTTTGAAATACAAAATCTAAATCAATTCCACCAGCATCTGTAACTAGCAAGACACTTCTTTCATCTGACACGAGTCTTCAGTAATTCTTCAACAAATTATCATTCCTTTGACAGTGGATTTTGGATTTGTTTTGTTGTAGCAAAGGCACATTGGGCTATCTGCTGTGTCCACCGTGGGGAATTGAACCCCATAACTTACCGCTGTCCCACCGGGGGACTCCTTTGACAGGTCTTTAACGCTTTTCATGTTCGAAACCATCTACTCCATATTGAAGAAATAATTTCCTCATGCTAGTGGCTACATTACTAGAAATATCGATTCTCATAGTTTAGTTTGCATTTGCTAGATATTTTTGTACAGCACATGATATCAAAGTACTAAATAAATTAGAAATCTGTATTATGCTACTAATTTGCTTCAGAATATTCTGTACTGTCCATAGTATTTCATTAATGTTACTAATATACCTTTGGTTAGTTATCTTAACGCTTTTAAATTTTCAATTTTACACTCCCATCTAGCAATAGGAAAATGTTTCCAAGTGATATTGACAGAGGACTTCAAAATGCTTCAGCTGTTAGTTAATGTCGCAAAAAAACATATATTTTTTAAAGAAAACCTAAAAAGAGGTTTTTGGTTGTTAAAAGTTCTAGTAACACATCGTTAATGGTTCGAACAATAACAGCCAGAAGGAGCGAAAAATGTCATTTTGTTTAATTGCAACAAACTAGACTGTACACCTTTGTGTTGGACTGTTATCTTATCATACCCTGACGATATACTACACTTCGTAAACTCTTCAAGAATAACACTAATAAAGCAGGGTCTGTGATTACCTCGATATTAGTGAAGGAGATGTGGCTTTCTTCAACAGTTAACTCTATTCTTTGGATATTCGTTTTTTTTAAAACTACTGAAAGCTATGCTTGATTACTTATGCCAGGGGTACAGCTTACCATTATCTTATTTCATATGTTTAGTACTTTTGACAGGAGTATAGATTACCATTACCGTAATTCATATGTTTAGTATTGATGTCTTATGTCGAGGATACAGTTTACCATCATCGTAATTCATATGTTTAGTATTGATGACTTATGTCAGGGGTACAATTTACCATCATCGTAATTCATATGTTTAGTATTGATGACTTATGTCAGGGGTACAGTTAACCATCATCGTAATTCATATGTTTAATATTGATGACTTATGTCAGGGGCACAGTTTACCATCATCGTACTTCATATGTTTAGTACTGATGACTTACGTCATGGGTACAGTTTACCATCATCTGACATAAGTCATCAGTACTAAACATATGAAGTACGATGATGGTAAACTGTGCCCCTGACATAAGTCGTCAGTATTAAACATATGAAGTACGGGGTACAGTTTACCATCATCGTAATTCATATGTTTAGTACTTCGAACAAGTACATTAATGGCTGTATCTGTACTAGGTCATTCTAAACTTCAGACTCAAATAATGACAACTTTCGTCGATGTTTATGAATCAAACAATATGCTCACTCATTATCGCGATCACACTGTGTCGTTCATTCCACAAGATCTAAAAAAACAAAAATTCGTTTCTGGGGTGATTTAAATCATCAACAGTTCCACAACAAGTTTGATTTCTCTAAGCTAACTGCATAATTACTACAATTATCTCATTAAATACACCTGTTAACTGGTGTTCTTTAATTTCGGTTAAAGTTTGGGTTGCATTCTCAACTGTAGAACTTGTCTTCAACTGGAGTTCCAAATCTTCCCATTCCAAATGTCTTGGTGAGACTTTCTAAATTAGTATTAAAGTTAATTCTTGTACTTTTGTTCCCTTTTAATACAGCGGTGTCGTATTCTATTTTTGCAAGTTTTACCTTTTTAAAAAAGTAGACATTCCGTGTTTTATAAACAATTACTTGAAATCTTATGTTTAGCTTTGCATCTATGTTGTTTGAATACAATTTTTCTATATTCCATACACGTTTGTGTTGGAGGTACTGTATTTTAGAATATAAACATATTTTTATATTGCACATTAAACGAACTGTTCATGCATAGATGGTGAGCTAACAAAACGTTTCACTGGATAGTTTTCGTCACCATAGAGATGGTTGGTTGAAATATTTGCCAGGACTGAAATATAATTCATGAATTAGATAATCGTATAAAAGTTCCCATTTGCCTAATAGATCGGTCTCCAGTGGATCAGCGGTAAGTTTACGAACTTAAAACGTTAAAATCCTGCGTTCGATTCCCTCGCGGTTGACAGAGTGCACATCGCCCTTTGTGAGGCTTTGTGCTAAAACAATAACACCAACATTAGCCTAATACATTAGTGGCGCTTGTTTACACGGTCATTTGAAACTAAAAAAAGGGCTATATGTGCTCTGCCCACCACGGGTATTGAAACCCGGTTTCTAGCGTTGTAAGTCTGCAGACATACCGCTGTGCCACTTGGTGGTTAGTTTTAGTCAACTCTACATACAAATCGTTTTTTTTTTAAGGGACCAACTATTTTGTCTTTTCAAAATATTTCTTGATTAATGCCGTTCAACTTGTTCTACGGTGGAGCAGCGATAAATATCAGGACTTAGAACGCTAAAACACGAGATTCCATTCCCCACAGCGAACACAGCAGATAACTCTATGTGGCTTTGCTCTAAAACAAACAAATAGTTTGACTTAACAAACTTGTTAGGCCTACAAGTTCGCTCTTTAAAACGATAAACATGTTTAGGAATGCACCCTTAAACATTATACAAGATTCATTTTAAAACATCACCGGTTGATGCATTGAAGGCAATGTTACATAAGTTCATAAATAATTCCAATAACAAGCGTGAACATCAGACAGTAATTTATGGTTTCCGTTGGTAGGTGACTGGTAATTATTACATAGGAGAAAGGGAAAAAAACTCCTGCTCACGAATAATCTTACCTAAATATCCCACGAGTAACATTTAATTGAATTCAAGTAAGTAATCAAATTTATAAACGTCATTAATAGAATTTATAGCGAGAAAACTCAAAGTACCCTACAAAAACTCAAAATGTCCATCACTATAAAGATATTGCTCAATGCAAAATCAGGCTTAATCTTCACATTTTTAACTAATTAATGTAGTGAAAACCGAGGAAAATCAGGCTAAATCTTCACATTTTTAACTAATTAATGTAGTGAAAACCAAGAGTTCTGTGATTCAATTTATTTGTTTGTTTGTTTGTTTCAGAATTTCGCGCAAACTACATGAGGGCTATCCGTGTTAGCCGTGCCATGTTTTGAAGTGATAGACTATAGAGAAAGGAGGTAGTCAACACTATCCACCGCCAAATCTTGAGCTACTCTTTATCAACGAATAGTGGGATTGACTATCACATTATAAAGCCCCCACGGCTGAAATGGTGAGTATGTTCAGGGACGGGTTTCGATCCCGCGAGCTGCAGATTGCAAGTCAAGAACCCTAGTCACCAGGCCGCACTTTTTATCCCACCCAATCTTACATTACATAGCTACAGGATTTGTTCTTTATAAAACTTGTTTGTTTTTTCATATAACATTTTTATACGACTGACCCCTTTTTTTCAACTTGGCTGTAAAAATATTTCGATCATCTGTCATTACTTTTTAGTTTTGATTGCTATTTTCAACAACACAAAATTTAATTTTCATGAAATCTTATTTTATTACATAAAATTTCGTTTTAGCTAGTTATGAACTTCTTAACCACAAAGCGAAAGAAGAAAGTTATACAAGATTCCAACCAAAGTAGGATTCGAACCCCGGTTCTCAGAGGAAGCTAATATCGTATTGGATCATAAGATGAAGCGACTTATAAGTTATAAAGCTTGTAGGCAAACAGGCTAAATGTAGTGGCGGGGGAATCGGGAGAGCAATAGCTCACCCCCACATTTGTATAGTCATTTTCAAGTAGAGAAATTCCTGTGAGTAACAAAGCAACAATGAAATTTCCATTTACAGATTCTAAGTTTTTTCTGTATAATTTATTTATTTTTTAAAGCGTATATATTTTACAGTGTTACTAGTTATTCGATAACAATACCCTTTGCGCTCGACTCGCAATCTGCGGGTCGCGGTTTCGCATCCCCATCCCACCAAACATGCTCGCCCTTTCAGCCGTGGGAGCATTATAATGTTACGCTCAATCCCGCTATTCGTTGGTAAAAGAGTAGCCCAAGAGTTGGCGGTGGGTGGTGATGACTAGCTTTCTTCCCTCTAGCCTTACACTGCTAAATTTGGGACGGCTAGCGCAGATAGCCCTCGTGTAGCTTTGCGCGAAATTCATAACAAATAAACAAACAATACCCTTCATGTGTAAGCGATATCTAACAATTTTAGGTTTGTTCAAAGTTCTTTCCTTTGACGCAAAGAAGTTCGTACACCGCTGGCTCAACATCCAGGTCAGAGACCTCTGTGGTTCAGGCATATCATTTTGAGGTGTGGACTAGAGAAGACACAACCAGTTGGTAGCACATTCC
>NW_013668531.1:0-3086 GCF_000517525.1 Limulus polyphemus | reverse complement strand
TAGCGCAGATAGCCCTCGTGTAGCTTTGCGCGAAATTCAAAAACAAACAAACAAATATTCATTCTTAACCGAACAGTGGGAGTGACTGGGACTCTTTATGACGAACCCACAGTTGAAACTGCGAAATGTGTTTGGCAGTACCACATCTTGAACCCTAAACCCTCGGATCCCCAGTTCGATATGCCAACCACTACGCAACACTCGATCTCTCAATTTCGGAAATTATACTTTGTAGCTCTTAGAAGGGTTATTTTTATATCAAAATGGAAATGATATTATTATAAAGGTAAAATGAAACACTGGAAGACAATTATAATAACTAATATGCGGAGAATTAATTATCAATCAAGAAGTTTATGAAATTACGCATTATAAACGTAATGGTATAATCACCAAAACATTTGTAAATTTACCAATTTGTTTTCAACTCTTCTTTCTTACGATTTATAAAGCCACAATTTACCTTTATTGGATCTTTCCAGTTTCACTTTCTCCGTACGTTTCCACTTTATGAAAACAATATATGTATTAGTAAAGAAATAATCTCCCTCCTCACATGTAGAGACTCTTTACATGAGATTGCTGGGGTTCTTATGGGAGGAAGAGTCTGATATTCCGAGTAACAACACCTGTTCAACAAATGGGGAAGGCATAGGGTTTCCAAGGGTGACACGAGAGACGGGATTTCGAATGCTGACCACCCTATGCCACTACTCGGGGGATCCTCAGCGTATACGCAAGGTTTGGTAATGATCGGCCCAGCGGTTCGCCATTTATAAGCGAACACACGTGAGACAATTTTATCAAATATTATTTACATAATTTGGTAGCTGTTTAGGTGAACACAAATACAAAACCAGTTTGGAAAACGAATTCTATATACTCTAGATCTCTAACAATCTGTTAGAAAATACTTTTTCTAGAAGTCAAAATTTAAATGTCGGCTTTGATATGAATGAATGAAAAATAGCATTTGTTTCCTCTTAGTAATTCTGTTAAAAGCTTGGTTCTTTTTTTACACAGTGTTACAAAATAGAAGCTCGAAGAATTCCAAAATCTTTAAAATAATCAAAAAGAGTAAAAATAGTACTGAAGAAGTACGTTGTAAAACTAAAGTCCCGTTTACTATAATAAGTCTGGAAACAAAAATTAGTTAAGTGTCCACAGGCACCACTAATACATTGACATTTGAAGCAGCATAACGATAAGTGGTGTAAAAACAGCGAAATTACAAAAGGGCATTCTTACAGGGAGTCACCTTGTCGTTTTGTATTGTTACGAAATATTTCATATTTTATTGTTTTGTCTGCTTCTGATTCGTTTTTAAAACATTTCGCCTCTGTATACAGTTACCTAATGACTCTTCATAAGTGACTGATGTCAGGGGAAGTTTTAAAGGACTTGTTTTTCAAACCAATGTAGGCTAAACACGAGTAATAAAATCTGAAGACAAATTATCTGAGATTATCTAAATTTAATTACTGTTCATTCTCGTTCCATTATCATCGTATACACGAATTAGATGATTTTTTCGGACAACTCGTGTCAGTCTTGCTTTTTTCTATTACATTGGTATTTACAGTATTTGTGTATGTGCGTGTGTTTAATGTTTTTTGGCTTTTTAGATTCTATTAATTTCATTGGCCAAACGTAATGGCCTCGAAATAAACTAAAACAAGTATGTTAAAGCCCGCCCTCCTTTCTAGATATATTACATAATAAGAAAACTGAGTGAAATATTCACCTTAAATAATAACTAGCAAAATCATAATACAGGGGGACTGCGTAGCCCCAAATAAACAAATGAATAGTTTTATTTTTCTGTATACAGAACTGTTATTGTGGTATGTTAACCGTAACTGTTTTTTGTGGCCTTGTTTTTCACTTTTGGCCAAACCTTCCAATAAAATGGTTACCCGGGTGTCAAAGAATATGTGGTGGGTATTATTAGCATTTCTTTGAGACAGTATGATAACATATTTGTATTTTAAAATTGAAACCTCAAAAGGCATTCTCCTCAGTTCTATTTCGTTACGTATGTTTCAAAATCTGTACAAGATTCTGTACCTAGCACTTTCACGTTTCCTAACCAACGATATGTGGTGAAATACGAAGAATAGTTAATTCAACAATCATTAGTTGGGGGTAAACAATAAGTTACGAGAATGGAATTTTTTATTGAGAAATTCTGAATGCATAAATCTTTTTCCGTCCTGTGATGTAATTTGTCACCACATGTTCAACACTTAACTAAGTACATACTGTTGCGTCAGCGAGGTCACGTGACTAGTATCACGCCACCCGTTTTCTAGAAATATCCTGTTCCTTCAAGAATGCCCTGCAATTTACTAGATATGTGTTAGTCTTGTATATATATATATATATAAGACGGTCACAACGTGACGCGGAAACAGTGTATTGAGTAATTGAACTGCAGTCAGAGAAAATATTGTTGGCCACGTGACACATAGCGTTTGTTAAAGCGCGACTGTTGAAGTTAAGTGTATCGTAAAGTTGTATTCGGAAAGAATAAACCAGTTTTATTAAGAAAGGACTTGTGTCGCTAAAGTTTCGTCGGATCGAAGTTACGGAAAATCAACTAACGAACGGAGACGTAACAAATTGGTGTCAGAGAGTGGGACAGAAAATAAAATAAAAAAAAAGAAGAAGATGGAAACGAGAGGCGGAAAATCAAATTACAGCTTAGCAGATTTGATGGCAGCAATACAAGAACAGCAAAAGAAACAAGAAGAACGAGAAGAGAAATTACAGCAGTTGTTAGAGGAAAAAGAAAAGAAACAAGAAGAACGAGAAGAGAAATTACAACAGTTGTTGAAGGAAAAAGAAAAGAAACAAGAAGAACGAGGAAAGAAACAAGAAGAGAAATTACAGCAGTTGTTGGAGGAAAAAGAAAAGAAACAAAAAGACCAGAAAAGAAACAAGAAGAGAGATTACAACAGTTGTTGGAGGGAAAAAAAGAAACAAGAAGAAAGACAACAGCAGTTATTAAAAACTTACAACAATGACAGCTCGAACAGCAAAGTAAACAAGATAGACTACAGCAGTGGTTGGAAGAGAAAGAAAAT
>NW_013668530.1:148170-151783 GCF_000517525.1 Limulus polyphemus | reverse complement strand
ATTACACGTGTAATCTGCAAGTGTATACGTTTGTGCTTGCTTATAGCTATGGTGAGTATAAGTGCCAGTAAGCACTTATTTCTGTGAATCATAAAGAAGTGCTTGCAAATGATTAGTACTTTCAATAAATGTTAGTTAAAATTAGCACAAAGTTCAATCACAAAGCAACTATTTTTTAAAATTTTCCTGGGGTGATATGCCCCCAGATTCCTCTAGCACTGGCATGCCAAAGTGTCCTTTACACACTGTTCTGAGTTGCCTGACCAATCCAAAAAAGTAGCAGATAAAAATATGAATTAAATAACCTGGATACCAAAAAAAGATTAGTATCCTGCAGAAAAGATAATCAACTAGAAGGCTTTGCCTATTTGAAATTCAAAAATAAAATATAAGTGCAAATTTAATCCTTCATAAGCATGAGATCAAATTTATTATCAGCTTTAATTAGTTACTAGTCTTACAGAATGATCTATAAGCTATATGAATTGCCTGCAAGTCTGTTAATGATGAAGCTTACAGTCTCTTAAAAACCATTTCACGTATGTCATGAAATTCTATAGTCTCTTGTATAAAATATATTATCCAAATTATTATAGTGATATGTTAATGCTCCTATCCAGTGTCTGGCACAATACATTTAGGTATCACTGGTCCAATTTTAAATGAAGGGAGTAAGGAAAAGATAGATATTAACTTGCTACTAACTACGATAAATAGTTAATAGCCTCACATATTCCTTATAATGGATTTGATAAATACAGTTTACGTTATATTAGAACAATTTTGAATATGCAAATAAGCAAGTCATGTGACAACCATACCTGATATAAAGTCAAGATGGAACAGAACAAATCACAAATACATTTTGACATTTGTTTGGCATTTTGTAGAAAGTGTAATGCCACCACAAACTGATTAAATTTGAGAAAGGTATGTAACAGCTCTTGGCATTACAAGACTAATATACAAAGCTTGTAGGTTGTGTTGAATGACTTTATATTGTAGGGTTTATTGAAAGATTTTATATAAACATGACATATTTTAGACATTTTCATTTAAAGATAGGTAGTGTGCAGCTAAAATGGAGGGAAAATGATTTTATTAAGGATAATGAATGGATACTAAGAAAATTCAAATATTTTGCATTGGGAAAGTTTACATTTGCACGCACCAATGTTCAGTAAAAACAGAATATGGGGGACCAAAATTAGGAAAGGAACAAGACAGACAGGATATTGAATCACTGAATCACTTTGTTAAAGAATGTAAAAGAAGGTAGGAAAAACATTAAAGAAATGTTGATTTATCTCGGAAGATAAAACCAATACAGCCTGAATACAAAGACTGTTAATATAAATATAATTTGGATAGAACTTATAAGTTATAATGAAAAACTACTATCTTTACTTAATATCAATACAAATTATAAAATGAAGAAACTAAAATATAAAAAATTATGAAAATATACACATCTGTTTGTTTGTTCCATGAATCAATATTTATTTATTAATGGTTCTGATATATTAAATGATGATTTTCTCATATGGCCAAGAAATGTACCAAAATTTGATGCACCATAAGAGGTTTTATAAGACAAAGAAATATAAAAGAAAAAAGACCTTATTTCCTTTAACAGTTAACCTGACTCGATAATGTACTGTGATTCTTCTGTTTTACTAATAACTGGCTAATAGCTTGTCATTTCATACTGGCAAATTATACTACTAGTAATTAGATCAATTGTAACATATTTGTTCTCTACTAAAGCCAGGAAGCTAGAATCGGATCTAGCAACTAGAAGAAAAATACAGTTGATCTTCAATGATGTGGATTCTCTGTATTTCTCTTTATGTGCTAAAAAATAATACTGCAGTCTTAGAAAGATTTTTGTAAAAATTCATAGTTTGCAAATAATGAATAATAAGAGAGTGAATATATTATTATGGTTATGAACTAAAGATAGAAAACTGTATTACTGCCATGCAACAAATAAAACTGTAAAGAACAAAAACTGTTTTAACATATGATAGAAGAATGAGATGAGGACAAACAAATGTTAACAGAAAGTAGGTATTAAACTATAACATTAACCTAAATCCCAATTTTCCTCATTAATTAAATCAAATGAAGTTGTGCCTTCAAATACTACATGGTCTACGCCTTTCTTTTATAGTAGTTATTAAAGACCTCTGAAGTAGTACTATCTGAGCACTTCAGGGATGGAAGAAGCAAAAAAAGCCACAATCCCAACTCTACTGCTTGGATTATACAAAAATTTATGTGTATGCACGAAAAGTAAGTATAATAATCTTTTGTTGGATATAACTGAAACTACAGAAAACGTGACATAATTCCTTCCAGGTTTAGTAAATATAAGTAATGGAACTAATGATAAAGCAGAAAGTGAGGTTAAAGACTACTACTGAACAAACATTGCAAGTAAAATACATTACCAAAAACAACACTTAAAAAAAAATGGGAAGAAAGAATTTAACAATTGCAAAATGTACCTAGTTTAATGAAAAAGAGCAAATTAGAAAACTACGCACAAAACACTTGCAATACTTCTACTAAATTCTAATGAGAATAAATGTTATACAAAAGAGACAGAATAGACTTTGAGGTAAGTCCTTTTTTGCATTATTTTTAGCTTTAAATTTTTTTTTCTCAACTTTAATCATAAATCTTCAGTTCATTTCTCCTCCTTGTATATTTGGAACTAATATCTTCTGTGCTTGTATTAGGCCTTATTCGCTATTTGAAGTATAAATTGTTGGAGCAATAATGTTTTGTTGATATATTTTTTTGGCCAGCTTGAACAATGATGAACAAAATATTCTACAAGTATAGTTATCACTTTGTGCAAAAGAAAACCCATGTTGAACCAGACAAATGTAATAAAGTAGTGTTTTAATACCTAACAAGTAAAGGCTTAGTAAATAAGATATGGGTTTTGTACAGGTTTCTAAAGGTCATGAAAATCTATTAGAGTGTGTGGTGTAAGATGCAAACTTCTACTTACTCAAAGAAAATCCTAGGTTTATTTCATAAAAAAGAATGTGATTGGTCTACTTTGTACTGGTATTGTGAAAATCATCCAGTTATAACATTTCATGCATACCCGAACCACTAACACTTTAAGATTTCACCGAGAATACTCTAAAAACAAAGAGAAACAATATGAACTGGTAAATTTAACAGAAATTATACATTAAGAATTATGTATGAATAGAAATTTGCAAAAAGTACGATAATTTTTGTCTATTTGTTTCATTGAACATTTTTAATGCCCAATGAGCAAAAAAAGTAAGAACTTTTCAAGACCTAAACAGCACTTTATATCTTTATGCATGAAATGTTATTATTGGATGATTTTCACAATACCAGTACAAAGTAGACCAATCACATTCTTTTTTATGAAATAAACCTAGGATTTTCTTTGAGTAAGTAGAAGTTTGCATCTTACACCACACACTCTAATATGCATGAAATGTTATAACTGGATGATTTTCACAATACCAGTACAAAGTAGACCAATCACATTCTTTTTTATTAAATAAACCTAGGATTCTCTTTGTGTAAGTAGAAGTTTGCATCTTACACCACACACTCT
>NW_013668530.1:145905-147170 GCF_000517525.1 Limulus polyphemus | reverse complement strand
ATATACACTTGCAGATTACACGTGTAATGTATTATGCATTGTTATACTGATTTATACACATTACTACACTACTATAAGTCTATCTATTTACCTAGAAACAATTTTTGAAGTGCAATTTAAGGCTTCAAAAGGCCTACAGTTACTGTGACATAATGTTGGTCCAGCTGCCACCCAGTCTGCTAGACCTACTCCAGCACACATGCTTTTACAGTGAATATCATACTGCAAAGGTGATGACTACAATATTGCCTACTGTGATACAGTTAATTTCAACTAAAATTACTGGACAAACATTTTTGTTCCATAGGATAAGTAGCAGCACATTTTTTACATTAGTGTGTGTGTGTGTAAACCCTTCAAAATCACTAGGACACTTACCAAAACCTTCTAAACTACTTTTGCTATACTTTAAAGATAGTATCTATTATATATATTTTCAACTTATTTCTTTAACTTTTCAAATATAAATAACTTTCCCAAAATCTTTAGTATTTTGTATGCTGCAAGTTCACACTACCTATAAAATTGATAAATGTGGGATTTCAAAGCAAAACAATGTTATCAGTAATTACATGCCATTATAAATATTCATCTTTACTAAATACTTAACAGGCTTTACAGCAGCTGCTACACCTATGGAAGAATACAATAATTTTTTTTTTAAGCTTTAAAGTATTATTAATACAAGACACTAAGATTACTGGACTATGTACAGACAGAATTATGTACCTGACTACTGAATTTCAGTATTACTTGAGGATAATCCAATCTTCATTCATCCAAGTTAAAACCCTGCTAGTCATACCATTGTAAGCTACATTACTTAATACACCTACTTATTATACTAGTATGTATACGTTTTTTGTAAATAAAGACTAAACTTACCAATTTTCTTTTTCTGTTGTCTATCCCCTGTATCTCCATGTGTTTCCTTCTTTTTTTCCACTAGAAAAAAGTTTGAAAAGTTTTCATGTAAGGTTGAATATAGCATTATTTATACATCAACAATTTATATATATGATGGAAATATCAATATCAATTAAATTATATGATACATACATAAATATGCAACACCAGTGCAATGGAGTCATCGGTTAAGTGATTAGCAAGTACCACTAATCGCTCAGCTCTAACCAAAACCTATCACTTTTGTCAGTGACACACCTCTCTGTCGTAGAGATTCAGTAAGCCATAACATAACATAATATTTTGGGACAACATGGGACCTATTGCTCCATCCCGGCTGTTCCATCCTCAAACCTACA
>NW_013668530.1:142843-145159 GCF_000517525.1 Limulus polyphemus | reverse complement strand
GATGTTTCCGTATATCAAAGCTATTTTCAAGTTTTGAACAACTCGACTTATCTACATGAGCCGATGTTTCCATTTACGAACGTTATATTTTAAGATCTGTGCAAGAACTCAGCTAACAGATGTTTCCGTATATCAAAGCTATTTTCAAGTTTTGAACAACTCGACTTATCTACATGAGCCGATGTTTCCATTTACGAACGTTATATTTTAAGATCTGTGCAAGAACTCAGCTAACAGATGTTTCCATATATCAAAGCTATTTTCAAGTTTTGTACAATGAAAAACCTTTGCAAATATCCTATGTCAGTTTTCTTGCAAAAAATAAAATGAACTTAAAAATAATTACATCACATTTAATTAAACTGAACAAATGAATTAACTGACTAGTGACTAAAGTTAAAAAATACTCACATCGTTTACTTTGGCGTTCAACTTCAGCTTTTAGTTTTTGATACTTTTCAGTTCTGTAGACCATCAACCAAGTCAGGCCTGGAAAAGATTTACAAATGCTTCAGCATTGTATTACACATACACTGTAATAGTCAGGATGTGTCATCTGATGTAGACCTGAACTCTTTAACAGCCCATTAAGGCAATTACTACTGTGGTATTCTTGACAAACACAAAATGAATAAACCAGACACAAGAAAATTCTGCAACTAATCTCCTGTATCATGTAAAATGTGGATCATCTAGTAGGTTTTTATGAAAGATAATTTTCTTTTTATTATGTTTGTGTTATTTTAATTTGATGGGATGTTTATCAAAGTTTGGAAAATATGTAATATAAAGAAATAATTCTTAAGCCTTAAATTACATGATCTCTATTTATACAATGCAAGACACAAATAACCTAGAACAAGTTTTAAAAGACTCCTTTAGGAGAAAAGTCCCAACAAGTTCAAACTTAAAGTTAGACAGATAGCTTATCTGCTTTCTTAGCTTAAGAGAAAGATAGTTAACTTGATGAAAGTGCATCTAACCAAAACTTATGATGTGGGAATACCTTCAGGATCTAGGTGCTTACTAGATGGTTAGCTTGGACGAGTAATCGTGTGTTCTCAATGAAAGCCAAATTCAGTCAAACTTTATTTCAAAGCTGTAGATTTCAATATTAGTTGTTAATGCATTTCCAACAAACCAGTAACAGTATGAAGCAAAATTAGGCCCACATAATGATTCTGAGATAATCAACAGTAGACTCTATAATACTAATCATTAGGCAACAGAAACTGTACAACAAAACCAATGTGTGAGGTACTTTGAGACATTTTAAAGACTGATTACAAAATGATCACATGGAAACTAACTAAATGAATGCCCTTGTTGTTCTATAATAACTTAATGATTAGAAACTGTGTGTCAATTACAGTACTAGTTGGCAGTTATATCAACACATAACAAGTCTTTCCATCCACAGTTACTTTCAATCAACCAATTAATCTTTAAATGTTAAATTCATATAGCTATAAATATACAAATTAAACTATTTTAATCCTACTAATTAAAGTACAGTATACTACAATGTACACTACAGCATTAATCCTAGGGCTCTTGTGTGAGTCATGAGTCCTATATGCAAGCCATCACCAGGGCCATCTGAACTGAGTAGCTGGTAAATCAAACCACTTATCTAAATGTTTGAATCAGAAGTTTGCCTAGTATTTGGCATGAATCTCCATAATAAGTTAAAATATTTTCATAAATTTATCAGCGGCTCATGAAGGACAAGCTTTCACTGAATCAGTAAGGGATATTTAACAATATCAGGACAAGTAGTTGTCTACAGTTTTAGGACTTAAGCACCAATACACATCCAACTTGGTACAGCACTGACTAAAAACAGGCATATGTATGAATATCTTAGTAAATATCTCCAACATCAAAATCTTCAATACCAAAAGGAAAGGCTGTGAAATCAATGAAAGTTCACAAATCAAAAATTGATTAAATTAAAAAACAAAAGATAAAGTAAATGACTATCCTGCACTTTATTGAACTATTAAAATTAAATAAAATATTTAAGATTCTTAGACCAAACAATGTGCTACCCAGGGTTGTAAATGAGGTCAAAATCAAATATGAGAACCTCTCACTTTCATTTTTGGTAGGTTAAGTTAATAGACTGGATACACACCAGAGGACTGGAGGACTAGGAGTTACTCTGGTAATTATACATTTAGACTAGCTACTGTATATTGCTTCTGTTACAGGAAAGATTCTAGTCTTAAACAAAAAAAAAAAGGTTTGCAAAATCATTTGGATTAATGATGACGAGAAACCGACTTGAAGTAAAAATATATAGCAGAGACGGCT
>NW_013668530.1:137358-142739 GCF_000517525.1 Limulus polyphemus | reverse complement strand
CTTCAGGTTAACAAAGACTGTCAAAGAAGGTCAAAACGTTGTTCTTGTACTTTATTTTAATTAAAGTTTTTAATACCCATACCAGCCATCTCTGCTATACAAAATATTTTGGACTCACTAAAGAGAAGTTTTGTCTTACTATCCTGTTAACTATTATTTTAGGATATTACTTTTTATCTGGATACTAGAAAGGGTGTGGACTTGGTTTACATAAGATTTTCAAATGTCTTTTTATAAGGTATCAGACAATGTTAACTCAGAAAATCACATTAGGAAATAAAGACTAGGTAACAGGACAGTAGGGTAGATGGATGAGAGAAAGCAAAAATTTGCTATTAATGGAGTCCAGCCAAATCAGCACTTTCTTACTAATGGTGTGCCTCAGAAGTCAGTGCTTGAGCCCTTGCATTTTCTTACTTAAATAAATGATACTAATAAGGGGATGGATAAATTATTAAGGTTTACTTTTGACAATAAACTCTTGGTTATTTTTAATAGTAATTATGATGTTGACATTCTACAGAGTAACTTGGATCAATTTGCAAGATGGATAAATAATTGCCAAGTGGTCTTTAATTATATTGAGTGCAACTTATACATTTGGGTTATCATATCTGTATTACATAAATGGGAACCCATTCAACAGAGTGACTGAAGAAAAGGATAGTGGTATGGTGGTGAAAAGTCATTCAAGTCTTCAAGGTAGTGCTCTGTTGCTAGTACTAGTAGTAAAGCTTACAGAATTTTATGGTATATTTATAAACACCATTATTACAAGTCAAAAGAGATAATTCTTACATGCAAATCACTAACTAGACTTCACTTTGGTTATGGTGTATCAACCTTTTTTTTTTCTTTTTTACGTACAGCCTAGTTTGCCATTTGGCCCATCAGTATACCCAAAAAATCTGTTGGGCCAAAAACTTTATGCACAGAAATAGGTTTTATCATGATGTGTTAATCTGACAGAGTAATCCTATTATCTTAAGGGGTCATGATGTTCCGAGTCCATTTTAGGCAGGGATGACATTGATTGCACAAAACATATAAATGGTGCCCTTTCACTGTCCTGGCCCACTAATTATTCTAATTAAAAGAAGAAGAAAAAAAAAAGCCCACAGTGTGCAGTTTATATCTCCTTATCTAAGAGAGGATACTGAATTATTGGAAAAGGTTCAAATGTAAACTACCGATATGATGCCAGGGATGAAAGGGTTAATTAATTACATTTCTACATTAAAAGTGTTATCATTTATACCTGGTCTATCTTGTCAAATAATGCAACAATTTAGGAAAAAAAATCCAATACATGGATTGATCATTGATGAACAAGGTTAGCCATATTTTGAATGTTACTAAAGAAAAAACTGTTCTAATGGAAAAATTGAATATAGGAAAAAATTCACAATTTGAAAATTTATGTTTATAACTTTTTAAATTCATAGTAGTTAAATTATTGAATTATTCCATTCATTCATGTGATGATTGACCTCGTAGATGCCTGAAAAGTGCACTTGACTCAGCATTATTTATAAATATACTTGTCAAGTTAATAGACTGTTTATCACTGAATATACATGATGTTATGTAAGTTGTGTTATTAATGTGTATGTAATGTACTTTTCATATAATGTAATATACCATGTATCATGCTATTATTGCAATAACTTTAAAATGTTTTTGTTGTATTATTCCACATTGTGTTTATATATTTAAAAATTTGTGATTTTTTTCCCGTGGCTTTATTTCCAGCCACTAAAAATTGGTTTGTTTGTATTTAAGCGCTAAGCTACACAATGGGCTATCTGTGCTCTGCTCACCACGGGTATTGAAACCCGGTTTCTAGCATTGTAAGTCTGCAGACTTACCACTGTGTCACGAGGAGGCGTCACTGAAAAATTAGTATCTATAAAGTAACATGTGAATGTGAAAACATTTATATACGACAAACTATAAGAAATTTAAAATACTGATTAAATGAGCACAAAAGATACATTAAAAATAATACAAATGTCACCTTTAGCTGAACAGACTAGTGAAACTAAACACATGATTCAATGGGAAAAAACCTTATTTAACAAAACCTACAAGTATTAATGGAAACAATATCCATGAAGCTATTGAAATAATTAAATATAATTAAAAAAAACATTTCAGTATGTTAAATAAGAATAAAGGTTTAGAGGAAGTTTTGTCAGTAGACAGCAAGAATTTCTTAGTTAAATAAGTGTGTAAATTTGGCTTTGATCATATGATAATTTACTTTAGGCCTCCACTTTTGTAAAATATTGCACTCCTGATGATGACACAGTAATATGTCAAATTATGTAATGTATGATATTGCTGGTAGTCTCAAGTTTTTATCTTTATACAACAGACTGAGTAAATGTTTCATTGTATTTTGAGTGCACTAATCTGTGGATACAAGTTTCAACACTGAAAAATATGAAGTGAAGCATTTAGAATATGAAAATTTGGAAAACCTTATTTTGTATGTGTGTGAGAGAGAGAAAAACTGTATTGGGAAGAGTGAGAAAGATATGATTGTAATGATTCATAAAATATTCAAGCTTTCAGTTAAATATTTGGAAGTACTGCTACTAACTAATGCTAACTAAAAAGAGGTTTAACTTTAACAAACATCTGAAATTAACTGATCACCAATTCTACAAATTCTTTGCCCTCTCTCAATGTTGGCAAGTTGCAAATAATATTAATAACATTAAATAAGTTTTTTACTTATACATACAAAATGCTTATTTCATCACAGTTGTTATGTATAGTACAATTTACGAGTATCATTATCATACTAATATTTACTTGTTTCTATAATTCTAGGTTATAAATCAATTCCCTCTATTAAAATTACAACATTAAATTTCAAACTCTAGCCAATTTATATTGCATAATTTGTTATTATGATGATAAATTTAACGACACAGATGGAGGACGAACAATACATTTTTGAACAGAGTGAAGAAACTGTCAAACGATAAATTTCAAATTGAAGAGTTTTGTCAAACAGTAACATTTAGTGATTTAGAAGCCCTACATCTCGGTTTAAATTAGTAGTTGTAAGATTCTATGAATATGTTTTACTTTTTAGTTAGTTACTGAGTTAGGATGACCAATAAAATTAAAGTATCCCTTATTCAAAGTTAATGTTTGTAACAAATTAAATTATCCTCTACTATACCATAATTAAGTCTTAACCTTATTACAACGAAATTTAAATATGTGGAAGTGAAGTTTAAATTAACGTAATACTGATACTGGTAATAATCACTAATATTAATAATAGTATTAGTACTACTATTACTAACTTTGGTTCTCTAGCCTAATGCTTAGTTACACTATGGTATTAAGTCTTAAGAATGTCACTAATTACCTCTCGTTTGAATAATGGATGCTTAAGTAAAAGTTACAAATAAAAATCTCACCTTCCCCTAAAAATGCCGTACAGACAGAAATTATAAGTATTAATACAGAATCGACCCACATATCACTCTCGTTTTACCTGCCTGTATCTGTAATTACTCCTAAGCCTATTTTTCAGTCAACGTTAAGCTTTTTTTTTTCAACTTAAACATTTGTATTATTTCGCCAGAGGGAGAGTTCATGTCACAATATAAACATGTGGCTTAACATCCGAACTTTTCTTCATAGCTTTGGAAAGTATTTGAAAATTTTAGATATACCCAACTTACGTCTTTATCAAGGGTTAGGTATCTACTGTAGATATTAACCCTTGATAAAGACGTAACTCGAAACGTTGGGGTTATTAAAAGTTTAATTTTCTGGAGTTTGTGATCGTATTTATTTCAACACTGATGTCTAGCCTCCAGTATGCACTTGGACATCGGGATTTTTATAATAATTAATTGAGAGAATAAAAGCGTCGCTTAGGCAAGAGTAAATTGTTGAGCTAATTTTTTAATACTTATAGGATTTTTTAGTCTTTTAAACTCACCATGTAGTAACCTAAATTAATCTAGATGTATAAGTAATATTATTGCATTGAGCCTAATTTACAAACCCTATATCGCCCCCCAGTGGCACAGCGAAATGTCTGCGGACTTACAACGCTAGAAACCGGGTTTCGATACCCGGGGTGGGCAGAGCACAGATAGCCCATTGTGTAGCTTTGTGCTTAACTACAAACAAACAAATCAATAAGCGGGATGCAGTTTCTTTCTTTATGTATTAATTTTTGATTTAAAAAAAAACTGTTTCTCCAGGTACAGAATGCTAGAAAAAATCTACTTGCCTCCTCACTGTCCCACATAGTACAGACACAAATCAAAGATAACTTCTAAGATTTTTCTTTTATTATACAAGGAACAACTGTAGAAACTACTGTGCGCAATCCATTATGTACAGATTTAATGGTAGTAATAATAACACAATCCATTCTGTACAGATTTGATGGTAATAATAATAACACAATCCATTCTGTACAGATTTAATGGTAATAATAATAACACAATCCATTCTGTACAGATTTAAACAGTAATAATAACACAATCCAATCTGTACAGATTTAAATAGTAATAATAACACAATCCATTCTGTACAGATTTAAGCAGTAATAATAACACAATCCATTCTGTACAAATTTAAATAGTAATAATAACTTGGTAAAGAACGAAAATAACCGCATACAAAAAGCCCACAAAATATCTATTTGTAGAGCACTCGACCAAAAAAGTCTTCATCAGAAGACAATGAACACAATTAATTAGTGATAACAAATAAAGAAAATCATAATTCAGTCCAAACACGCTTACCAAAACTGAGCATGTGTATTTTTGTTTATTACACACGATAAAACAAAAAGAATACATTTTATTTGCTCACGTTTCGCCTATATTTACATACAATGTCATCGCACTTTTCAATTTTAGGGCAAATTGGTTTCTTTACGATAGCTATATATATACATGTCAAACTAGTTATTTAGATCATTTACTTAAGAAATAAAATTGGTAATATATTCCTTCTCGATTTCGAACAGCTCTTTTTTTTTTTTTTCTATTCTTACTCCCGTTTCATTTGTGCAATTTTATGGGCTGGAATATATTTAGACGCCGCATTATCAATTCTTGCCTGATTCCTTACACGTTTATTGAATGTGTAAAAACTGTACGTATAATTTTTATATTACTTTCCGAGCTACTTATGTACAGGGTTTATTTCCAAAACTGATGTGAAGTGTTTTGATGGTTGATACTTAATATATATTCAGAATTATGCGTTATATAATTTTACTAAAGTGCAAATAAAAAACCAAAAATAGCACTGTATTTCTAAAAAAAACAGATGTAACAATACCTACTGGTTCAAATTAGGAAGTATTTTTAATGTAATGGAACGAGAAAAAC
>NW_013668530.1:124524-136311 GCF_000517525.1 Limulus polyphemus | reverse complement strand
ATAATATTTATTGAGTTTTTGATTCCTTCTTAAATCACCATATAATAACCTAAATTAATTTTGATGTGTGAATAATATATATATATAATATTATGACCTTACACCTAATCTATTATTCAATATTAAACAGTAAATCAACTGTTTTATCATTATATTAGAGAGTTCTTTTCACTAATCCCCCCCCCCCCCAGTGACTCAGCGATAATTCCACAGATTTACCGCAAAGAGAAATCCAAATTTCTGAACGTCTCTTGTTTCAAACCAAAATTCATACCTAGACGACGACAACAACCGGATTTCGACATTCGTGGTGGGTATAGCACGCGTCAGGCATTGTGTTGCTTTGTGCTTAAGAATAAATCAACAAATATTTTCACCAAAGTAAAATTAAAAATGTAATCT
Source organism: Limulus polyphemus (assembly GCF_000517525.1). Taxonomy (NCBI): domain Eukaryota; kingdom Metazoa; phylum Arthropoda; class Merostomata; order Xiphosura; family Limulidae; genus Limulus; species Limulus polyphemus. The sequence continues at coordinate 135,909 of NW_013668530.1, read as the reverse complement.
ATTAGTCTATTATTGGTTGATTGATTATTAAGTTAGCGAGTTTGTTAGTCCATTTGTCTGTTACTTCAGTTTCTTGAAATACACAAACGAAAAATTCCGTAGATAGGAGAAATGTACTAAACCCTTGAAATCATAAAGACCAAGACAACAGCCCTTCATCCATCTTCTCGTGGAATGATCAAGAGATACAACCATGCACTTTTAGATCAGTTAACTATTTCTGTAAATAAACATCAGAAAACATGGGATCAAGATATTCGACTTCTAATCTTAAGTTATTAAACAGCAGTACATAAATATACAGCAAACTCAAAGTGCTCACATCCTAAGGATAATTACTCTAAAGAATCTTACACACAGCATGCAGAGAAATTAAGAACCTCATTGGTGTCATACATGACTTTATCCAAAAGAGACTAAAATCAGCCAATGATAAGATGAAAAGCTACTATAATGTAAATTAGGATAAGATGGATTTTACTGTGGTGATATGTTATGATTCTGCACTCCCCAACACAAAAGAAGGCAAACTCTGAAGTTAAGTAGATGTTGAGAAGAACCTTATGCTATAGTAAAAATAAAATCAATGATGTGAATCCACTAGAAATTTGGTTTATAGAATCCAAAAGTACATCAGTGAAAGAATAGCCAACTAGTTAGCTTCAGAGAAGGCTTTGTCAATGATAAGTCAACCTGCTTAAAAGCCTCAGATTTTTATTAAGACCACTTTCAGAGTGTCACCAAGGATGGAGCTACCACAGAACTCCCTCAATCATCTATCTACCTGGAGAGAAGTCACCCAGTAACAAGACAGCAAGTGACAATAAAGGAAAAGAAGTCATTCCATCTTTGTATCATAAACCACAGAAAGGGAAACCGCCTAAAATATCTGGTGATTGAACAGCTTCGACACAGTAAGATAGCAAAAATATTTTGTTAATCAGAATTTCGATGGTATTTTATAACAGATTTAATCAATTATTTAGATATTGTAATGACTATTTATAAATATTAATTTTTGTTGAGTGGAAATAATGACTTTATTTGTGTATTAAAACTGGTCATCGGATTTTACAATCCAAGGGAGGGAGCAGTGTTGTTTTAATATTTTAATATAGATATTTTGTATTGTTTTCTAGAGGAAGTTTTTTATATGATGTGTAATGGCTAGAAAATTCCCCAAGTGTCGAGATTTGACGTGAAATTTCAAATTTTTTAGTCTTGGTGTAAAATTTTGTATGAAAACAACAGGGAGTTGCTGTTGACGAATTAATCACACAGTGAATAGTTCATTAACTGCTGAGTTAACGAGTGCTGCACATATTTATTGAAACGAATTAATCACACAGTGAATAGTTCATTAACTGCTGAGTTAACGAGTGCTGCACATATTTATTGAATTTGTGCTATAGGAACAAGAGGAAACTTAACAAGTAACTGACTGGATAGTAAGATAATTTGTTACTTTTATTGTACCACTTTTATTATCCAAGACCGTTCATTGACTGCCAGACTTAGATATGACTTATAAGACCTCCACCAATGAAAATAATAAGAAATAGAACATTTATTGTTGTTTCTACTAAGTGCACAGAGTAAAGTTTACTGTGAGAAATTGGTGTATTCAAAGTTGCCACCAAAATATGGCACCTTGTGTATGAACCAGTCACAATTTTAACGTTAATAATTTAAACACATACACACATATGTAAGTATGTATGATCAATTCTAAAAACTCTCAACTCCCCCACCCCCAGTGACTCAGCGGTAAGTCTCTGGACCCATGACGCTAAAAACAGGAATTCGACACCCATGGTGGGTACAGCAGAGATATCCCAAACAAACTACAAAATATTATATAGTGGTAAACAAAGGTGTATTTTGATGGAGTTATACGACATCACATTTTTCTATTTTTATTAAAATCTTCTAAAAGTTTCCTTGTACGTTTGTTCGTTTGTTGTTAAGCACAAAGCTACACAATGGACTGTATTTGCTGTGCTCACTCACCGCGGGTATTAATACCCGATTTTTAGCATTATATATCCACTGACTTCCCACTAAGTCACTGAGGGGCAACTTGTAAGAGAAAATACAGTGATGATTTTTTTAGATATTCAATAAGCGTAACGAAATATAATTTACTATCTTACAATAAGAAATGTTTGAGTTGCTTATGTGAACAACAAATGTAGTGTTAAACATTAGTTTTGTAAGCTAAATTTTCCTTAAATAATGAAGACTTTTTGTGAAACAGTTTTTTATACTGTTGTATGCCAGTGGTGTTTGTATGACTGTCTAATTCTTTGTCCAATATAACTTGAGAGCGGAGACACACGTGAACACAAAACGAAACTTATGACTGCCTCAAAACAATCATAAAAACGGAAAACTTTGAAACAGTAATATTTAAAAACTTAAAGACAATAAAAACGTACTACAAATGGTCAGCAGTAAAATGTAATTGGCAAGATCACCAGATTTCGTCTCGAGTGTTCAGTAGATACCAATCCCACCAATCTAGTACCAGGGTTATACTTTAAGCTTAATTTTAAAAAATGGGTTTTAACTTATAAAAGTATTTTCGAAAACTAAATATAAAATATATTTAGTGTTATTCTTTGTTTTTAGGTTAGGAAATTTAATAAGCATAACAATTTATCACTATTAATGTCAGTTGTCAATGACGTTGAAAACTTGTGGAACTCTAGAATAAGTAGAATGTGGACCATACTACCACTTCTTTCTAGTATCTAGTTTTAGTACGACTTTCTGCATGCATGTTATATAGAGCGACATTGTTGTATGCTGTGTGAAATTAAGGGCCTGGCATGCCTTGGTGGTTAGGATGCTCGACTCGCAATCTGAGGGTCGTGAGTTCTAATCCTCATCACCGAACATATTTGTCCTGTGTGTTTGCCGACTGGGCCAGCCACCCGGATTTAAAAATTCTTGGCTTATAAAAGTACCGGCTAATCCCAATCTGGTTGGGATTAAAGTCATAAAGGGGGAAAAAAATGTGAAATTATGTGTGTGAATCCTACCATGTATGAATCCCATCATGTGTGAATCCTATTATGGTTACTTAATAGATGCAGAATAAATTTGCAAAAGATGTATCATATATGGTCTGCGCGAGATTCCTCGTAAGAAACAGTAAAAAGTATCTTTGCTTGACAATGATTGTTTGTTTGAATTTCGCGCAAAGCTACACGAGGCCTATCTGCGTTAGCAGTCCCTAATGTAGCAGTGTAAGACTAGATGGAAGACAGCTAGTCATCACCACCCACCACCAACTCTTGGACTACTCTTTTATTAACGAATAGTGGGATTGACCGTCATATTATAAGCCCCCACGGCTGAAAGGGCGAGCATGTTTGATGTGACGGAGATTCGAACCCGCGACCCTCAGATTGCGAGTCGAGCGCCCTAACCACCTGACCATGACATACCTTGAAAGAAATTACAATAATGTTAAATAATTATTGAATGCAGTGGGCGAAGTTTCGTGTAAACTGTAAAATAGACAGTGTTCTATGGCATACGGAATATTTAAGTGAAAGTTATTGTTGTAAGATAAACAGTGAGTTTTGAATAAACTATACAGAAAAATTATTACTGCATGGTAAAAAGACGATTCTGAATAATTTGTACAAAAAAATATGTTTTATTATACAATATCGTAAAGTCTTAATGCATTGAGAATTAGAACATTTATTGTAAGCCTTGCGTTTAAATGTCTGCTTATCAATAATAATGAGGCAGATATGTATAATAATTGTGAGTTTAATCGTAGAAGAATGAAATTTGGCATAGTTATAGATCATGGCACAGAGAATATGTTTAAAAATGAAGCCATCACATTTAAAACGGCTGCCGAAAATTTTAATGATATTGAAAAATCGACATTATATTACAGCTAAATACACTTAAATGTTGCCATACACAAATATATCATTCAAAGTCATGATCTTCTTTTATTTACGATAAAAACACCAGACAATATATGTCTAAAGCATCGGTAAATAAGTCCCGAGTCAGCAAAATATGAAATTGTACTATATAATTAACTTTAACTTCCATTTATTTATCGTCGGTTACGCCAACATTTTGTTTATTTTTATATATACGGGCGAAAATATTGAAAAGTTGCGTAGAAGAAGGGAAAAAATAAAAGCTGGAAATATTCATAAAATATGAAAGAATTTTAAAAGAGTGATTACCGAATGATGAATTGAAGTTGATATGTATCAAATGTAATATATCCATGATAATTTGATGGATAGTTTCAAATAGTACCGTTTAAAATATTTGTGGTACACCAATATACTACCAATATGTTGTGCGCGGTATGTCCTGAATGGTTTGGTTTGTTTGGAAGTTTGTGCAAAGCTACACGAGGGCTATCTGCGTTAGCAGTCCCTAATTTAGCAGTAAAAGACTAGATGGATACTATTTTACCAACGAATAGTGGGATTGACCGTCACATTATAACGCACCCGTAAATTGCGAGTCGAGCGACCTAACCACCTGGCAATTCCAGGCCCGTGTTATGATTGAACGTTGAGATAAATCAACCTCCATATCGAAGTACAGATCGAAAATTTAGCATTTTTTTTCTGACCAACAAATAAATTTCACAAAAGATTCCCATGAGCAGGAAATAAAATTGAAATACATGAAAATTAAACTTTATATTTATTGTACTTCTAAAGAGATTAGACAAGGCGTGCCCGTGAATCTAAAATTGAAATAATGTTGTCCTTAACAGCATATGTTAAAAACGTATTGTTTTCTATTGACTCGCTAGTGCTTGACTTATGTAACTCTATTTACAAAATGTATCATTTGTTGTACTAATAGCCTAATATCAATGATGTTTATTTCAGGTGTTCTGATGCTAATAGAAGGTAGTGACTAACTGTACATATTTATATATATAAGAGTTTTCAGGTGGTCGATCCACAACTGCCTGGTCCTTCAAAGGAACAGCCAATGAAAACTGACTGGACCAAGTGTGTTTTTTGTCAACTAGTCACACGCGAAGCTTTACAATGTCCAGCTGAGTCGAAGCGCAGTGATGTTGGGGCTGGTCAGGGTTATTCTACCCTTTCATAACGTTTAGTGCTATTCCACGAGTTAGATGAGCTGTTTATTACAATAGACATTCAACGACTGGATAAAGGGAATAATGTAGAAGCCACTCTTATGGAAAACAAGGCTAAATGGCACAAATCCTGCCATACAAAGTTCAATGTCACAAAACTTCAACGGGCAGTAAAAAGGAAATCAGCCCAAACAGATTGTGATCCTTGTTCAGCCACATCCAAGAAGCACACTCGTCAAACCGAGCACCAGGAAAAAGCAAATCAGGACATCTGCTTTCTATGCGAGAATGTGTCGACAACTGAACATCTTCGTGAAGCATCAACATTCCATGTGGACTCTCGTGTTAGAAAGCGTGCATTGGAATTACAGGTTGGGCGTCTACTTGCGAAATTAAGTGCAGGGGACAATATGCGAAATATCACCCGTTTTGGATGTGACTGAACTCGTCACTCAGTGAGGATGTGACTGTTCTCGGACGCTTCACCATCATGTTGTACGACAGAACGAACAATAAAATGAACATAGCCGAAGCTCGACAAGAAGTGTTCACGAGGAAAAGACGGGCGATGGATGCACTCCCACCGACCAGAGCGGCCCTACTGCAACATATCAAAAGGGCTATGCACCAGAGCGGTCACTGCTAAGGTAAAGCGATCGAAGTTAACCTTGACATGTCTCCCCCGACAACTGGGGATGGACTGATCCGTCGAACTGGAGACCTAAGTGGACCACTTTGCTTGAAGCCAGCATTGCATCCAGAAAACTCATTCGCTGCAGTTGCAAGAAAGGTTGCAGAGGTCGCTACATCTGCAAGAAAGCAGCATTAGAATACACTGTATTGTGCCAACCTTGTGGAGGGCAAGATTGTGACCTGTAAATTGCGTGGCATCACAGCCAATGACTGTTAAAGTTTATGTTAATTTACAATTTCATATTTTGCTGACTCAGCACTTTTTACCGAATTTTTGAATATATATTGTTTGTTGTTTTTATTGTAAATAAAATAAGATCATGTCTTTGAATGATATATTTGTGTATAGCAACATTTAAGTGTATTTAGCTGCAATAGAATGCTGATTTTTCAATGTCATTAAAATTGTCGGCAGCCATTTTAAAAATGGCTGTTAAATCTAAACATATTCTCTGGACCATGGTTTATAACTATGCCAGATTTCATGCTTGTAAGTATAAACCCACAATTCTTTTAATATGTTGCACATATTTGCCGAACTATAAATAACACATGAAAAGGATCACTTTGACCTTTGAAAATATCTTGGAATTGTACTTAAATGAGCAACAAAAAGCAACAAACTGTTTCCTGTCCAAAAGATTTATTATGAATACAATAAATATTTAATGAATGTAAATTTATCAGTTAAAAATATACCAGAATTTCCTCTTTTAACTTGAAATTGAAACTGCTCATTAAACGTACCTACATTTCCTTTTCTAACAGGTCTTTTGCTAAAAGAAACATAAGTGAAACAAAATCCCATTCTTTTTGTTAATTTATTAGTATTCCTACGATAATATCTTCAAATAGCTTAAAGAAATAAAACTTCATGAAATGATTTGAAAATAAAGAAACTTAAGTTACCAGATAAAGAAATTTCTAGCTAGAATATTTCATTGATTCTTAGTTCACCTCTGAGGAATTCAAATCTGACGTCTCTCTTTTTTTAGAAGTTATTGGGTTTCTGTAAGTGTGGTTATTAAATACATGTACAGTAAATAGTATCTGTAAAACTTAAAATATATAAGACTGAGGATCTGAACAAAGATCAAATCAAAGTCTATATTACTTGCTATCAATGGAGAAATACTAACACAAAAATATCTAATTGAAGTTAGATTATCTAAATTTCTTATAGTATTGTACTATATATTAATATACAGAATATAAGTATTTATAATAAAACGACTTTGGAGCCTCACCATGTAGTTACAGTCCATGTCGCCACTTCCGGTCATGCCATATCTAACGACCGTGAATCTTGACAATAGCCCTGCAGCGTGCTTTCCATTGCAAAAGACTCTGTCGTAAGGCTGTCATGTTCAAGGCATACCACCAGTACTTACATGCTTTCCATACCCCACCTAGTGTACGAGGACGACGGTTTCTTAGATCCATTTCAACAGTCTAATTACACTGAAATCCGTAAGCACCATATCCAGTAATTTGACATGTGAAATATCACAAATACACATTTGTTTGAGATATGGAAGGTATGACTACAAGCCTTATTTAGTCATACCATTCCCTCTTGGCCCCATTTCCAGATGAAAATTATTCTCGAATATGTTGTGTTGTTGTTGTTTGGGGCGTGAACAGCTTTTGCCAATGCCTTTTGTGTTCATGGATTCTCACCTGTTTAAATACGTTTCACTTTTATTACCACGGTTTGGGTATAACTTCTTGCAGGGCATTTTCTGGGAGGTCTTGGCTCCTCAAGTTATTCCATATTCCTTTGTTTTCCAGTGGTACTAACTACAAAATATATAGTAGTTTTCGAAATTTTAAATCTCTGATCTAAACAAATCTTTATGATCTGAGTGTACGAAAATTTTGTGTCGTGAAGAACTGTTACGTACCCTTCCCAAAAGAGATCAATTTTCGATTTTATCACACTACCTGCAAGCGCCAAACAATGTCAACATATAATTTTAATACATTCTATTCCACCGCGACTTTATATCTATTAAGACTGTCAATTGACTTGCTGGCTTACATCTTTAAAATCGTTTAATTATAAGGTACTCAACCATCTGTATATGTTAACACATCCTCTTACTTCACTTTATGCTCAAACAACAGTCATTTGGCTGAAACATTGATCACATAATTAATTTTCTTTACAATGATTTTAATTGTGATTTTACATTTTCAAGTTTTGTCTTAATGTTGCTACATGTGTCTTTTAACAACACACAAAAAAGACAATCGTAAGTGTTCTTTCATATAATAGTTATTAACAAATCATTTTTACCGCGGAGCGAGCCACTGTGGAACTTTTATACTGAAAGTTAGGAAATATTATAACTGTTTTAATTTTCTATCTTAGCTTTTGAATATTATTTTTATTTTTGTGTTTGGTTTATAATTATTCTTAGTAAATGCTATATTTGTTTGGATTATCTGTTTTAAGTTGTAAAGCTTATTTTGCACTTGTGTGTTCATTACCATGGAGTTTGTTGCTATATGGAATGGAATTATTTTGGCTTTGGAGATCTGATATTCAAAGATAAAACTAGCGCTAAAACGAAAGTATATTAAATGCAATAAGGGAGTTTTCATGACAGTTCTTGTAGAATAATAACTTCAACACCAACATTAAAGACTCAAGTAGAAAAAAAAAATATTCACACCCATCAGTAACAGGTGTTTTACTCTACACTAAAAATGTTATGGTGTTGGTTAAACTTTCCGACTGCTGGAGTATATAGGGAAAAAAAACATCTTCACGTACAATGTCTCTTAAGGCAGACCAAAATTCTAGTATGTTATCCTACAATTCTAGGTTACCAAAATCAGTGATCATTCTCATTACATATATTGGAGGAGAAGTTAATTCCAAGCTCACACTAACTTGTAAAACCTCTGCACCACTTGGATACAAACCAAAAGCTTGACCAAATGAGTAAAAGTCTCTTAAATGAGCACTTTAGTATCTAAACTTAATAGATTATTAAAGCATGTTTATTAACTACTTACATCCTGTTCATAAAGATGTTAACTAGTGCAGAATACTTTCAGAAAAAATGTGAAAAATATTGCTAAATACACCTGAATACGTATATATTTTTGGGGGTATAGGGGAATAAAATCCGACAGTTTTAAGCTGCCACACTAGCAGTTGGCTTAACTCAGTTTGATGTACAGTATTAATCAAGTTACATTATATTTTGTTCAGATTTTTAATTGTTTACGTTTATATTGAATTAATTTGTTAAATTTACGTTTGATATGTTTGATTCGTGCATCTGTAATTTTGTTATACAGTATCATTATATGCTCTTATATATATTAGAGTAGCATCATCATATATTCTGATTTTGCATAATAAAATTAGTTTTGTCTAAATTGTTCGCATAGTATTGTCTTTAAAGTTTTTTTTTCAATTATTAATTTATAATACTTATGATAAAATTTGCTGACACAATATATTATCACCAGTAAAAAAATTATTGAAAAAAAGATGCATAAATACACTCAATTTACTTCATCATTTGGCATTGTACTCTGGGAATGAGAATGGACAAGAACTGTAAAGAGTGGAAGCTAGCTATGTCATCTTTAATAACATCATGGTATATAAGTTTTAACCACGTATTTTAATCAGCACATATTGTGGTAATATCATAATACTATTTCTATTACATGTCATGATGTAATCAAAATATCTTCATATATGATTAGGATGATACCCTAACAGTTAGATATCATATATCAGCATCTTAACCTTATAAATGGATACTTTAATTTTCATATTCTCTTCATTGTTACCATGATATCCTCATTATTGTAACGAAGGCTATGACATTATCATCAAGGTTGGGTAATATGAGTCAAATTAAATCTTTATCGTTTTATTTTTTTATTTCAAATTTCTTCATTCCACTATTTTGAAATGTTGTTCTGTGGAGCCATCAATCATATGGTCTGTTTTATGGCCCTGCTGAGAAATATGGTGATGACTTCCATATTGCCTGAATAGTGAATTCATGTTTTCTCATGTCTAGTTGTAATACTGATTGTTTAGCATGCAGTGTAACAAAGCCATTTCAGGGTGTGTTAAGATACCTGTCATATTGGGTCAGGTGAATTGTGGTCACATAAGCTACAGATACATCCACAATTTCTCTGTCACTTCAGCAAATGAAACAGAGCCTTTGCTTAATTAAAAACCTCTCCTTTCAAACAACACTTAATAACCCTCAGGTAACCACAAACCATGCTGTCAAAGTGTTGTAATTTTTCTCTCATTGGGTGGGTTCTTTTTGATTATTTTTTAAACTGATGCAAAGTAAAATCACTTACAAAAAGTAAAGTGTTTTATTTATTTAACTGAAGGTTTTACAACTTACATGATTTCATGAACTAACGATAACCAAGCAATAGACATAACGCACAAATAAAACTTAACAATCACTTATTTCTTTGTTATTCTAATTTCGTTTCCTCACCAAAACGCGAATTTTGCTGTTTTCTTCGGCTTTTTTATTGGATTCAAAAATGTTTGGACGACCTTTCTATCTGATTTCTTTAAATTCAACAAGAACCCCATCGTGACTGCATCCACAAAGTTTGTATTTCATGCAAACATCAAACCTTCCAACTTTGTAAATGCAACTGAGACTACAGAGGATAAACATGACTTTCAGACATTCTTCCAGAATATGTTGATTAGTTTAAGATTTAAAACGAGTCTTCTATGGGTAACTTACTTTGTAAAAAGCAACGGACTTTCAAAACATCTTGACCCAAACGTGTGAAGAACTCATTTTTAAATTAATAGTTCCCTGCAAGATGTGTACCGATTAGCACAAAAACTATATTGTTCGAAAGCTCTAATATTAAATTATCGTAGAAAGGCAGTTTTAGTTTTATTGTTCGATATTGTAAACCAAAATAACCATTAATTTATGTACAGTCAGCTCCCTATTTTAAGGTTAAATGTTGCTGAATGAAAGTTTTCCTTTTTTCATAGTTGTCTTGAGACAGTCATAATTCACATACTGTGATCGTATCCTTCTTGTTCTCAAATTATCAAGAAAAACACAACAACAATAATATGCAAATAAATATATTTATATAATGTTTTTATTATTTCTAAAATATCATAAACCACGATAGTGGTTCATAATAGGGATCGACCAGGTTTGACGAAACACTCTAATAGAGCACATGGCGAAAACTACATTAGAAAGCAAGCTTATTCCTGAAACAACACTCAAAATCTTCCTTTGCAATGTCTTCTTTCCTTACTTTTTACGATTTCTGTTTGCAGGTTTTAAAATTCACAATTTTTCATATATCTTTTTATAGTTTGTTTGTTTGAAGTTAAACACAAAGCTACACAAAGGGCTATCTGTGCTCAGCCCACTACAGGTATCGAAGCCCGGTTTCTAGCGCTGTAAGTCCGCAGACATACCGCTATGCCACTGGGGGGCTTTTTTATAGAATAGTTGTGGAAAAACAAAATAGCATCACTTTTAGTTTACTTCAAACTGCAACGTATTGTTACGACAGCGGAAGTCACACGACGCTGGGAA
>NW_013668530.1:122081-124216 GCF_000517525.1 Limulus polyphemus | reverse complement strand
AATTAAGAAAGGACTTGTATCGTTGAAGTTCCTCGGAAATAATTTCTACCGGAAATTATCAAACGAGCAGATACGTAACAGTATAAAGGATATTTCTCTAGTTACATGAATGTAAACTGCATAGATAGACTGTCAAAAGATTTATAGTAGATCTGTGATAATACACCTAACAAGATTTTGATGTATTTGTGTTGCACAAAAACATAATAAAGACAGTCTCTTTGCTTATATTATGAAAATAAACGCATTAATATTACCGTTTTAACCTAGAATGTAGATTATTTCATAAAAGCAAACTTCCTCATCATCACAGCAAGCAAAATCTGCCCATTATAGGATTCCCCATTTTACTGAAAAAGTCCCCAGAATATTTGTTATTACCTGAGTAGAGTTCCATGAATCAAGTATTGAAGTAGCCGGATGTCACGAACATACCTTGTTTTATATAAAAGTTGAGGCCAAGTGTTAGTTTTCTAATACACAGAGGTGGCGAAATGTTGGGTTCGTACTAAAATCGTGAGGATAAAGAAACCATATCTTGGAAGAATGTGACGTCAGCAAATATTGCGTGTGAAGAAATCCCAACACATTTAAATATAAACGTTGCTGTCATTTACTTCATGAGTTAAAATCGAAATCTTAATATATTTTTAATTAATGTTATAGGTTACCAAGTTATGTTTTTAAAAGTCGTGTAGAAATATAATGAAATCCTTGAATAAAAAATTTTTTTTTTTTCGACGGAGCAGCTTGGATTAGTGACTTCGCGCGTTGAACTTTTTCTCGTGTAATTGTTGTGTCCTTGAGCAAGACACGTTGCCTTATTTGATGGGTACCAGTTATTAGCTGAGGTATTTACACCAGCTTGTGACACAGGCAAAAAAAGTAAGGATTTAAAAATAAAATGACTGTAACCACTGTAAAATATATCGTCATGAAAATATTACAAACCTGGTTTTACCAACATCTTCGTAAATAAACTTTCTGTGCTAGAAAAGACAACGACAGATAAAAAGCTGCGGTGTTTTCCCTCATAGTATTGTTACGTCTCTGGTCGTTAGTTAATTTTCCGTAAAAATTCTTTCCGAAGAAACTTTAGCGATACAAGTCCTTTTTAAAATAAAACTGGATTATTCTTTCTGAATACAGCTTTGCAATACACTTAATTTCCACAGTCGCGCTATAACAAACCTTATAATTCACAATTAACGTCTCACGTGCTCGACTCAACTGTCAATTACACATTGTTGCCGTCACTTCTTGGCGGCTTATATATACAAGACTACCGCATATCTAGTAGCCTCACGAGACTTCAGGAAGGGACGTGAACGTTCGAGAAGCGCATGACGTGATACTAGCGTCACGTGACCTCCGCTGTCGTAACACTGCCTCTTCCTTAGTATTGTTCGTCCCGAACAATAGCCACTTACATTAAACCAATAAACAATTAACAATAACTTAACTAAATGTAAAGAATTTACAAACACAAAATTAAAATTCAACAAAGTCTCTTAATTTTACCGGACGTATCATCTTTCCTACTGGTCTCCGTCTAGTTGGCTTCTGCTTCAAGTGGGGTTCATCTGCTTCATCAGGAAACGTCCTATCATTGGTAACAGTCACATCAGTGGTAGTAACTTCATCAAGGGCTTCACCATTTCCCTTCTCAAAACCGAGTAGAGTTTCTTCTTCGACAGTGGCTTTTTCAGGTGACACGTCTTCAGCAGCATCATTTGTTCCGCTGTTCACTTCATCCCAACAGAAATGTCCTGGACTGTGATAATGCCAAAGCCTGTTGGCATGCGCCACCTTTGGCTTACCTCACCACCCACATTTTATCCGGAAAGTCACGTCTGAGAGACGATCCACTATGTCATATGGGCCTTCCCATGGAAATGACAACTTAGGAGACTTCCCTTTGGTCTTCCTGGGATTATACAACCACACCTTGTCTCCTGGTACAAAGCTGACTTCAGTAGATCTCTTATCATAAGATAACTTCATCGAATCAGCAGACATTTCCAAGTTTGAATGCACTTGATGGTGAATATTATCCATCCTTTATGATAACACTTTCATGAATTCTGACACATTTTCAGGCAACTCATCATAAGGTGGGTGTCCTGTTAACAGAT